>NC_085138.1:430892091-430933785 GCF_035046485.1 Aedes albopictus
CTCTGTCCCACCACCCATCCCGGCCAGGAAGCCGCCCGATCTCAAACTATGTTAATTATTTGTTTGGGTTGAGCATTGTTTGCAAATAATTACGAAATAAAATTTTCCCAAAATATGTGCGATTTTCAAACTCCCAATGACCACCACCGAGCAATGATCATCATCACGGCCGTGTGCGCAATGTTTGAAAGTGAGATGGGAAATGTGCATTGCAGTGCACCATTCTCGAAAGTGGAAACTTTTGCATTTGCACTTATCGCGCAGAACTGCCGTCGCCGTGTGTTGGATGAAGCGATATGTTCATGTCCTCCACAGATAAAACAAAACGTGTAAAATTACGCTACATATAATGCACATACGGGGAATGCCAATAATCGCACAAAAATACATGAGAATTAAACTTTACTGGCTTAGTTATTTGTAATCGTGTAAATTTCATGCATCGCGGAAATCAAAGCGAGACGTCTTCTATAGCCTTTTTCATGCCAAGAAACATGTAAACAAAGTAGAGGTCGACAGGAGACAGGCTCGCTGGAACCTGTGCTCTGGGTAAAAAAAAACATCATAAATCCTCAGAGCTAACTTCTATTTATTGTACACAGATTGACACAATGAGCAGATTATCAATCTCGAATGACCTTCACATATTTCTTCACAAAATTATTCTTCTTGGATTTATCACTGACTGCACCGTCTGCATCAAACCGTCGTTGAGGGCTCGCCAGGTTTTCAGCTCACTCGTCCGAATCAGCAGCCACCGTTCGATATCCATTGTAATTCCGGCAATTTCCACTGGGCCATCTGCAAGCAAGAAGACACCGTTTATCGCCGTTCGAACATCATCCATCTTAAGAACACAAACCGTGATGCATCCGTTGAGGCTTGCGTTTTCCTTCCACGATTTCATTTTCACTAACTTTATCTGCTTCGCACCAAAAATGATCAACTTGATAGGTAAAAATATTAATATTTACAACGCTACGCTGTTGAAAAGTTTGATGTTTCAGACGGAGTAAACACAGGCAAGCAACATGGCTGACTATCAACTATTCGAGCGGCGATCGTGCCAGCATCGGCAACCTAGTTTTACATGAATATCGTGTAAAACTGTGATAGATTTAGCTGAACTTTCATGCTCAAGCTCAAAATGTAATGATTCCACTATTAAAATTAATTTCGAACGCGAGATTTTAGTCTAATTTCATAACAAATTCTATTTGCGTGATATGTATTGGAAATTTACGTTTGATATATGATTACACTGCACATAATTCCACCAATTTCCATATTAAGCTTCAGTTAAAATTCATAACTTTTTTCTGTGTCTCTCCGCCGTCGATACGCCACTTTAGCCACTACCAAGCTACCATGGAACGGCACTCTTGATTTGTATTAGCGACAATCCGGGGAATGAAAATGTGCTCTCGTGCCCATGAGAGATTCAATTGAAATGCAAATGTTTGTCTAAAAGTTTAGACGATTATTTGCATGTATATTTCCCTGTTTAGCATATATTTGCGAGTGAGTGAGTGTGTGTGTGGGTCGGTGTGTCCTCTTCGTCGCTGGGTTTTGGGTGGATGGGTGCCAATTTCCAGTCAGTTTTACGTCCCCGGTTCCTGGTATAGGGACAACCAGTCGTGATTAGGATTGAATCCAAGAAGTTGGGAATGCATAACGATGCAACACCACCGGTGGAATGGGGATTATGACTGCTAACGACGATAATTGGCACTTCGAGTGAGCAGTGGGACGAATGATGGAATGCGACTAGTGTGCTGTGAGTTTCTAATGCGATTTTGAGATCGAATGTTCAATGAGCGAGGTATTTTTTTTCGTCATTTAAAATCATATTCGAATTTTCATCCAAACCGGTTGGCCGGGTACATCATTATTTCATTCTAAGCATTAGTTGCTGCCAAAGCAAAGCAAAGCAAAGCAAAGCAAAGCAAAGCAAAGCAAAGCAAAGCAAAGCAAAGCAAAGCAAAGCAAAGCAAAGCAAAGCAAAGCAAAGCAAAGCAAAGCAAAGCAAAGCAAAACAAAGCAAAGCAAAGCAAAGCAAAGCAAAGCAAATCAAAGCAAAGCAAAGCAAAGCAAAGCAAAGCAAAGCAAAGCAAAGCAAAGCAAAGCAAAGCAAAGCAAAGCAAAGCAAAGCAAAGCAAAGCAAAGCAAAGCAAAGCAAAGCAAAGCAAAGCAAAGCAAAGCAAAGCAAAGCAAAGCAAAGCAAAGCAAAGCAAAGCAAAGCAAAGCAAAGCAAAGCAAAGCAAAGCAAAGCAAAGCAAAGCAAAGCAAAGCAAAGCAAAGCAAAGCAAAGCAAAGCAAAGCAAAGCAAAGCAAAGCAAAGCAAAGCAAAGCAAAGCAAAGCAAAGCAAAGCAAAGCAAAGCAAAGCAAAGCAAAGCAAAGCAAAGCAAAGCAAAGCAAAGCAAAGCAAAGCAAAGCAAAGCAAAGCAAAGCAAAGCAAAGCAAAGCAAAGCAAAGCAAAGCAAAGCAAAGCAAAGCAAAGCAAAGCAAAGCAAAGCAAAGCAAAGCAAAGCAAAGCAAAGCAAAGCAAAGCAAAGCAAAGCAAAGCAAAGCAAAGCAAAGCAAAGCAAAGCAAAGCAAAGCAAAGCAAAGCAAAGCAAAGCAAAGCAAAGCAAAGCAAAGCAAAGCAAAGCAAAGCAAAGCAAAGCAAAGCAAAGCAAAGCAAAGCAAAGCAAAGCAAAGCAAAGCAAAGCAAAGCAAAGCAAAGCAAAGCAAAGCAAAGCAAAGCAAAGCAAAGCAAAGCAAAGCAAAGCAAAGCAAAGCAAAGCAAAGCAAAGCAAAGCAAAGCAAAGCAAAGCAAAGCAAAGCAAAGCAAAGCAAAGCAAAGCAAAGCAAAGCAAAGCAAAGCAAAGCAAAGCAAAGCAAAGCAAAGCAAAGCAAAGCAAAGCAAAGCAAAGCAAAGCAAAGCAAAGCAAAGCAAAGCAAAGCAAAGCAAAGCAAAGCAAAGCAAAGCAAAGCAAAGCAAAGCAAAGCAAAGCAAAGCAAAGCAAAGCAAAGCAAAGCAAAGCAAAGCAAAGCAAAGCAAAGCAAAGCAAAGCAAAGCAAAGCAAAGCAAAGCAAAGCAAAGCAAAGCAAAGCAAAGCAAAGCAAAGCAAAGCAAAGCAAAGCAAAGCAAAGCAAAGCAAAGCAAAGCAAAGCAAAGCAAAGCAAAGCAAAGCAAAGCAAAGCAAAGCAAAGCAAAGCAAAGCAAAGCAAAGCAAAGCAAAGCAAAGCAAAGCAAAGCAAAGCAAAGCAAAGCAAAGCAAAGCAAAGCAAAGCAAAGCAAAGCAAAGCAAAGCAAAGCAAAGCAAAGCAAAGCAAAGCAAAGCAAAGCAAAGCAAAGCAAAGCAAAGCAAAGCAAAGCAAAGCAAAGCAAAGCAAAGCAAAGCAAAGCAAAGCAAAGCAAAGCAAAGCAAAGCAAAGCAAAGCAAAGCAAATTCAGTGCTCTTTTCTAGATACCGGAGTGTTTTTCTGTTAAAATGCCTAAAAATCACAAGTTCGATTTTATACATCCATAAGTTACCGTTACACGCGTAGACTTCAGGATCTAAACTCAAGTACACTATGGATGACCTAGGATATCCTAGGATAAGAAGACGTAATGGACATGATAAAATACAAATCGTAGCTTTGTATAATGGAAGAAGTTACTCTCACTTCAGGATCTAAATTCTAGAACATGTAGTTTGGATAACCCAGGATATCTCAATTGATCTGATACTGTATTTTGAACTTTCAGAAGACTTACTGGGCATGAACGATTACAAATCGTAGCTTTGTTTAATGAAAGAAGTTATCGTTACACCCGTAGACTTTAGGATCTAAACTCAAGAAAAGTTTGGATGACCTAGGATATCCGTATTGTTGTGATACTGTCTTTTGAACTTTCAGAAGACTAACTGGACGTGATAGAATACAATTCGTAAATTTGTATAATGAAAGAAGTTACTGTTACACCCATTAACTTCAAGATCTGAATTCAAGAACAGTTTGAATAACCTAGGATATCCCAATTGATCTGATACTGTCTTTTGAACTTTCAGAAGACTTACTGGGCATGATAGATTACAAATTGTAGCTTTGTATAATGAAAGAAGTTACCGTTACACCCGTTGACTTCAGCATCTGAATTCAAGAACAGGTTGGACAACCTAGGATATCCCTACTGATTTGATACTGTTTTTTGGACTTTCTGAAGACTTACTGGATATGATAGGTTACAAATCGCAGCTTTATATAATGAAATAAGTTACCGTTACACCCGTAAACTTTAGGATCTAAAATCAGAAAAAAAATTGAATGTCCTAGGATATCCGTACTGTTGTGATACTGTCTTTTGAACTTTCAGAAGACTAGCTGGATATGATAGATAAACAATCGTACCTTTGTATAGTAAAATAAGTTACCGTTACACCCATAGGCTTTAGGATCTAAACTCATGTAACTGTTCATGAGTAGACCCAGGATATCCAGAACAAATATTCTGCCTCATATTCTACCTTTTCTATGCTGTTAAGCACCAAAACCACAGAAATACGTAGAAAAAACTCTATAACTCTATAACGCGAGGATAAGTTCTGGCTTCAAAGTGTTAAGAAGGGCTAAAGGCCTGGAGATTTAAAGGGGGTCATGCGGGGTTTCTGAAGGCTTTCAAGGGAGTTTCAGGAGGGATTGTGACTGGGGACAGAGGCGTTGCATGGAGGCTTCAGGGTTGTTTTGGGGGCGTTTCGAAGAGTCGTTACATGTACACGCGTAC
This sequence comes from Aedes albopictus, assembly GCF_035046485.1. NCBI lineage: Eukaryota > Metazoa > Arthropoda > Insecta > Diptera > Culicidae > Aedes > Aedes albopictus. Next base: position 430,896,846 of record NC_085138.1, read on the forward strand.
ACTTCAGGATCTGAATTCAAAAACAGTTTGGATGGCCTAGGATATTCCGATTGATCTGAACCTGTCTTTTCAGAAGACTAACAGGATATGATAGATTACAAATCGTAGCATTAATCAATGAAAGAAGTTACCGTTGCACGCGTAGACTTCAAGATTTAAACCTAAGAACAATTTGGATGGCCTAGGATATCTTAAGTGATCTGGTACTGTCTTTTGAACTTTCGTAAGACTTACTGGACATGAACGATTACAAATCGTAGCTTTGTTTAATGAAAGAAGTTATCGTTACACCCGTAGACTTTAGGATCTAAACTCAAGAAAAGTTTGGATGACCTAGGATATCCGTATTGTTGTGATACTGTCTTTTGAACTTTCAGAAGACTAACTGGATATGATAGATAAAAAATCGTAGGTTTGTATAGTGAAATAAGTTACCGTTACACCCATAGACTTTAGGATCTAAACTCAAGAACAGTTAGTATGACCCAGGATATCTAGAAAAAAAAAATTCTGCATCATATTCTACTTTTTCTATGCTGTTGAGCACCAAAATCACAGAAATACGTAGAAAAATCTCTATGATAACGCATGGAAAAATTCCGGCTTCAAAGGGTTAAGAAGGGTCATGGGAGTTTCAGGAGGGATTTTGGCTGGAATCAGAGGCGTTGCATTGAGGCTTCAGGGGTGTTTTGAATGCGTTTTGGAGGGTCGTTACATGGGATCCGATGAGGTGTTAGGGAGAATTTGAAGGCATTTCTAAGAGTTTCAGAGGACTTTGGGCGCTTTTTCAGAGGCGTTACGTAGGCTTTTTGGAGGGGTTTCTGAGGGTCTCAGGTGCGTTACATGTGGTGTGGGGGGCGATGGAGCTTAGGGGGATTTCGAAGGCATTTCAGAAAGCTTCAGAGGATTTTTTGGCGCCTAATTTTGCTTTCGGATTATTATTAATTACATCAAAATAACAACATTTGTTATTAACATATTTCCAAAATTCATTGTTATTATGTTGTTATCGAACTAACAAAACATGTTATTAAATTGGTCTTCTAGAAACATTTTGTTGTTATGATTTTTGTTATTTTGCCGCTTATGACAGCCAAGTTTATAACATAATTTGTCATGTTAATAACAGGAAAATAACTTATTTCATTACTCAGTTATTTTTCCAAAATAACACATTTTCTTATGCTGTTGTTATTCCCTTCTGCTCGGGTCAGAGGCGTTTTCGGGGGTTCGAAGGATATCAAGGGCGTTCAGGGGGTTGTGAAGGAGGTTAAGGGGGCCTATATTTTTTTGAAATACATTTTGGATCACTGCTTTCAATCGTTTCATATACGTTTCAAGTGGTTTCAGAAGAGATTCAAGGCGTTCCAGACTGTTAACAATTGTAGACCCGATGACCTTTACTTAAGGAAGCTCTCATAGAGATTCTTGAACAAACATTGAACTTACCAATATTGGAATGGTTTTCGGCATTTGCAGTCGGAAAACCAGCTAAAACTTTATTTTCTACTCTGATCCGACGTTTCGGGCCCTTATTGGTCCTTTTACTGAGGACCAATAAAGGCCCGAAACGTCGGATCAGAGTAGAAAATAACGTTTTAGCTGATCTTCCGACTGCAAATGCCGAAAACCATTCCAATATTGAACATACTACTTGTCAGCACACAGTTGCATGGGGAAAATTCAGGCAAGGAATCGCTCAAGAATTGGGGATGCTTTGCATTTTTCTTCACCCCAGTATGGAGCTGAAAAGAAACGTCAAATAAAATGGAGCTTGCCATGCAAAATGTCTTGACTATTCCGGTAAAGAGAAAAAATGCACTGAACTCAAATTATTTGTGCGATTCCATTTGAGGTGCATACCAAGCATTAGACGTACAATTTCACATCCTACTAATTTTTAATTATTGGAAAAAGCAGTATTGAATGGGCAAAAACAGTTTTGTTAGTTTAATGTGATTTTTTTTACTAGAAACCATGTGAGTTCAAAACAATTAAATGGATTGGCATCTAAGCCGAAAGAGAGATGGATTTGTGAAAAAAGAAGTGTTCATGGTGAGCCTTCGGAGACAGTTTGGCTTTCTATTCCGCAGAATCGCTACATATTCTGTGGCTTAGTTGGTTAAAGCGCCGGTCTAGCGAATACGGAGTCATGGGTTCAAATCTCACAAGAACGCGATTTTTTCACAAATTTCATCTCTCAATTTGTCAATCAAGAAGGCAACATTTCGTGCCTTCTAATTACAAGTTCTACCAGTGACTCTGATGGAATTGGGAGTGTTTGTGAATTTCTTGCATAAACTGCAGACGATTTCTATAGGTGAGTAATTGGTGAAAAAAATCATATTTGGTTGATGAAATCATTAAGTAAGGAATTTTTGAATTCCGTTTCTACAGTAAAAATCTCTTTGTTGTAGCTCAAAATAAAACGTTGCTTTACGATTCTTTAATTTCGGGTCACCCTAAATTGCACACAATTAAGGACAATCAGTTATACATTTATTTCTTGAAGGGGTTCTACCCTCACTCCATCGTCTACAGTGACGCGTGGAAACCTAATGACCAGCAAATTTCCCTCCACCGAAAACAAGAAAAAAATCTCTTGAAAAGAACATGAAGCCAAACAGACACAATTTAACCGGAGATGCCTAACACACACTTTCTCTCTCCACCTCCAGTCAGTCAGTGGGTGTTGTTGAAGTGTAGCATAGTTTTTTTTTTTCGTCGATGGTAATTCGAGTACCCAGTACATACATACAAGTGGGAACGTGGGAACAAGGCTGCTGCTGCTGTGTAACGTTAGATCCATTCATTTTGGTTTTTGCCTTCCTGTCGCTTGCTGATGACTGAGACTGGGGCTTCGGCCTGAAGGTGGATGGGGGTGTGTGCTATTTTGCTAAAATTTTATGACAAGTTTTCGTTTACCGTTGTCAAGTTGGTGAGTTTTTCTTGTTTTCCATGAAAGGTGCCGTGTTGCGTGAAATGTGATGCCAAGGTTTGCTCTTTTTCGATTTACTTGTTTGGCGTGGGAAATTTTCATGGATGCTTGGAGCAAGGTGATTGCGAAAAACAACGTGAACATTAGTTTTGTTTAAGTATGTGGTAATATTTAAGAAGCGAAAGTGATATCAGTTTCGCACATTTTAATTCAACTGAACTTTCTCTAGAAGTTATTTCATTATGTAATTGGAATTTACGTTGGACTAAAATGTTCATGTTCATCAAGTAATATTGTTGTTTTTATAAGGGATTCAAAATCAATGAGAATCTAGAGGTTCTGAAACGAAAAAAAAATTAAATTATGAACTTTCATTTAGGAGTTCTTAAACGTCATTGAATTTACGATTTATGGAAAGCTCGTGGAGACGCATGGTGCATTACGGTTACCACATGATAAATATGTGCTTAAAACCATCCATCGGCAATTATTTTTTAATCAACCAACATATTATTGTTAGAGTGTAATGTAAACAAGGGAATTGAAATGCCAAAAATTAGACTTCGATGACTACACATACCCTACCAACGATACTACTTTTAGGAACTGTCGAAGCCATCATTTCCCCTATTTTTATGAAACATATCTTAAGGAACGTACCAGTAGCCTCAATATGCACAACAGAATCGCTATCAACTGAGCCGGTGCACTTGCAACCATAAACCGACTGTAGTAGCAGAAGCAGCTAGTCCTGATTGTTTCTGACAGGCAAATCGCTATCTCATGTAGAAATTTTCGCTTATAACCCAACCGTGTGGTCGGTGTGTGTTCTCTAGTGGTTCTTTACCTACGTTTTGCGGTTCTGGAATTGTAAGGTGCCTAGCTGTGTGCACTGTGCAGTGTGTGTAGAACAGAGATAACCAGCAGTGCCAAGCATAGCGATACGCTACGAAACTGATATAAATAGATAAAAGGACGACGACGTAGGATGAAATGCTGTGTGTAGGAAGGTGGGGATGCTATCCACAACAATAACAACAAAGCTCATGGAAAATCTTTATCAAGTTGCATACCTTTCCCGATGGGATGGAAATACCAATTTGTTGTGGCATCAATTAGGCCATTATAGTGCACAGTCGTATATATTTGGTATTTGACCAACTGTTACTTAACAAACTTTGCTATGGCATACGGAGGCACAGACATTGCTAAAGCTATACAAACGAACCCCACATACACTTAAAAATCTCGTTTTAGGAAAATTCTATTCAAATACTTCCATAAACATGAAAGATAGTTAAAGCTAAAAAAACTCATCTATTACTTCACTTTTGCAAAACAAAAGTTAAGAAAAAAGAATAAAATTGTAATAAATATAATAAAAGAATAGAGATGAGCAAATTGCTTTAAGTTCCTCTAATTGAGCCTACCTTTATACAGATATGCCAAATTCGTCTTCGGTTTATAGACTTCTTCGGTGTTGAGTGCTCAACGTTACCTAAATGGAATTGAATTTTATCCGGAGTAGTTGTGAATCCATCTTGGGGCTTAAAGTTTTCAAGAGGATTTCCGGAAAAAGGGGAGGAACGAAAGATGAAGAATGTTTGGGGCGAGTTTAAGTACTTTTTTGAATGGAGCGTATTGGGTCTACAATCATAACTAGTGATCATTTGAAACATTAAAAATGAAGTTCACACTCACCCAGCCACATGCAATTATGTTTGGTTAAATGGTGTGTTCAATGTTTGGTTTATAGTCACATAGCCAACACATAAGTCAATTTCTTCCTGAAACCCCTTTAAAAATCAACACAGTTTACTTGAAACTTCCTGAATCCACTTGAAACATCTTCAATTTTTTCTGAAACCCTCGTTGATCGGGAACTTCTCTTAAATTACCTAAAGACCCCTGGGAACCCCCTGAAGTCCCCTAAGTACCAGGCATTGAGGATACGATGGCTCAAATCCAAAGATGGCCACCACAATGGCCGCCTTGCAATTAATTCCATTTTTCAAGAGCCCAAATCTGATTAAGTCAGCAAGACTAAAAATGCAAAGTACACTGAGTTACATTTTCAGCTCGCTTTAGTTCTTTGATGGATCTCTGGGTTTGAGCCAGCAAGACGTGAGGCAAATGTATTATTTAGAAAGTGGACGCAAGGGGCCTTCTCCAAAAATGTGTCAAAAGGTGTCGTGTCCTTGTCTCGCGTCGCGTCTAGCGAATGTATCTGAATCCCCCTGAATTGTAATGGCATGCTTTGAAACCAATCTGATTTTTTTTCTGAATCCTCCTAAGACCACCTCGAACTTCTCTTGAGGCCCCCTGAAACCTCCTGATATTCCTTGAAACGCCCTAAAATCCTGAAGATACCATAAGACCTCCGCAAACTTCCTTTTAAGTGTGCTGAGGTCCCCTGAAACACCTTGAAACTCTTTTGAAATCTCATAAGATCACGCACCCTTCTACTACGGCCCCGTGAAACCCCCTAAAGTGCCTTGAAGAGGTTTTCAAATGACTTGAATTTTTTTGGGCATCCCCCGTAACACGTGAAGTTTTGAAACATTTACTATGCAGTTGTGGTACTTTGCACAGGTAAAGATTTCTAGATAGTGGTTTCGTGCAACCCAGTGAGATGGGGTCTCATGGATTCAGGAAAAGTTGTGGGATTAATTAGTTTCATTGAAACTTCCTGAGGTGCAGGAATGAACTGATCACTTGACGCCCACTTTCATATAATCCCTTGAAACCCCCGGAAAGCATTTAAACGTCTTTAAGCCCCTCTTAAAACCCATTGGAATACCGGGAATTTCACATTGACTCCAGAAAGCTCGCTGATACCCTCGGGAATCCTCCTGAAACTCCAATGAAGTCCCTAATTGTCATTAAATTGCATGATACTAAAACCAAAGTCCAAATTAAGTCGTCCAACTCCCATACGTTTGTGTAAAATTTCGGGAATCGTGAAGTACTAGATCAAAAAACTATCATACCTTCGTATAATGTTACTTTGCACTCTAATGACTGTTGATATGAGTAACAAACTACTGTTTATAAAAATATAAACAAGAAAAATTCAGACTGCGCTGGGTTACGAAGAGATGATTATTTTGGGCATGCGGAGTTTCCTGATGAGATCCTTCCATTCTGCATGCGCTTGCGGGTAAGTTTCTTAATTTCCTCCTGAAGCTAGAAGTTTTCACCAGAAATTTTGACCTTACTTTTTACAAGGTACTTACGGTCGAACAGATTATTGGTACATCTGTGTGAATGGAATTCCTAAACCGGAACGTGGGTGCGTGGTCAGCAGAAAACGACAAGACAATAACGGCAGCGACTGGCAAGGTTGGCGTCAATAGCCACCGAGGAAAGGCCGGAGTTTCCGACCCACGGTGTGATCACGGCTTCGTCCCGAAGAGACAGGCCCGGGATAACCGGGCGCTTGAAAACTGGCTTGATAGGGGACACAATAATTCTTGTAACCAACCGGAAGATGCCTTGTCGGGGCACGTGAAGCCAGTCCGGGGTTGGACAGATACCAAAGACTTGCAAATGCGGGTGTTTCCGACCCAAGCGGATGAGGTTTACTTCGACTAATAAAACCGGCTCTTGTGGGTCGGACGCTTGACTACTCGGCCGCTTGAATTGTACAGGGCCAGAACGATCGCTGTGCATAGTGATCGGCAGGCCTTGGATTGTCGGATCACGCAGAGACATCAGAGACTGAAATTCAAATAACTACTTGTGGTCGAACGACAGCCATTGGTCAGAATACACCGTTGGAGGTTTACATTTTCTAAATAAATATTTCCCTATTTTCACGCACTCCCATATTGGATTTTAATGACTAATGTTACCCTCTGGAAACGATTTATTCTAATAGATAGAAAGCTACCATCTTTTCCACTAACAAACTGCCATAAGAAAGACACATTTGAAGCATCAGCGATATTAGCAGATACTTAACTTCAATCACCAATTATGTCGTTGCCTTTGAAAATGAGACACATTACTGCATTCTTCAAAGTACATCGTTGGATAAATGAAAATTACTGGGTCTATTTCTAAACAAATAAATGAAGAAAATGAATATTTTGCTCGAGTGCGTTGACTTTCACACGAGAATTTCATGCTGGAGCTAGGCTCGTTGTCATAATGTCATAAACTCCTAGATCACAAAGTAAGTTGAAAACTAGGTAGTCAGCCAAACGTCAAACTTGGGTACCGGGGACCAAATGTAGTACTAGAAGTGGTACCCGGTTTGAGCACGAGTGCTACGACTTTATTTGGACTTTGCTAAAACCTCAAAGAAGCTCTTCTGAAAGTGTCGGAATATCCCGAAACCTCGTTGTAAGGTAGGGTTCATAGCTATGTGCAGGATTATGAGCACTGCAAAACACTGTAGAACGTTATTTATGGTGGTTTTAAATGTATATTTTTTTATTTATGAGAATAACGAATTCAAACTAGTGAATATTACTATTAAAAATCAAATCCTATGAAAAAAGTGATTAATGCTTATTTAGAAAAGTTTACCAATAATAATGCACCCTTAAATTATATTGCCGAGATCGACTGTGCATGTTTATGTGCTAAAATCACGGCTTAAGCGAATCTGTTTTATGCGAACTATTACCGGTACATGGTGTTCGCGCACAACGCGAACGGTGTGCAGCGTTTCAAACCTGATGTGTACAGTTGCCATTCTCTCTCTGCTGTTCATCCTCTTTGCATACATAGTTCCATTCCCACCTTCCTCATTCATGTACCACAAACCCAAAACTAACCTCGAGTCGCCGCGAGTATTTCGGCCACCAACACTAACAAGCACCCTCATCCTATCCAACTCAAGTCTCCACACGCACTACTACCATCAAATCCGACATGAGCTCTCTACCGACATGCCAGCCGACCGAAGCGCCAAGTGTCACACGCTGATTGGTTGGCGCCCTTTTCACGCTTCTGCCAATAGCCAGCGAGTAGCGAAGTTTCGCCCGGCTCTTCGGGTTCGTTTGGAAGTTGACCATCAATGTTAACTTCATTTCCCGATCAGCCTAGATAGCTGTGTAGTGTCGGTAGCGGTTGTCTCAATTGGCTAAGAATAACACTACGGACCGCCTGATCCAGTGGTAAGAGTCCACTAAACAGGTGACCCCTAATTCATGGTGTTATGCGGCTTTATGCTTACCGTGCCAAAGAATGAATAGTTAGGGGGGTCTAAAAAAAACCTAACCACAAACGGAGCCTGTGGAGAATTAGGGCGTCCCCCACAGTATTACGCCCTTACTGCGCTAACCGGAGCAATGGTGCAGTGGACCTTGCGTTTCTCCGAGATAATCAGTTGCCCTTCTTAAGTCTCAAATTTGAGGCTAAATAAGGGCGGGGTTATTCAAATGTTGTTAATTAGCTTACATTACTGCCTATATGGGTTCGCTTAATGCGTTTTCGCCATTGGCGTTTTTCAATTGACCACGATTTGGTTCGTCGTTGATGTTTCCTTTTTGTGCTGTGATTGTGAAGAGTGTAATCCTGTCTAGTTTGGGTAGTGGCTACGGCAAGGAAACCTCAGATCAATTTTCAGCGTAAAAAGCGTATGTAGCTCAAGTGTTCATTTTCGTAGGGTAACTTCTGTTTAGGTTACCTTGTGAACCCAGCTTTGCTTTTTTCATTATAGATGAACTGTCGTGCCTCGAGCATGCTCTATTTTAGAATAACGTTAACAGTATGTTTCAACCTTTCCTTATGGATGCCTTCAAGCAAGCTCTTGTTTTCAGCATCTTTTCGCTGATATTTGGCATCTGAAGTAGCTCAAACATTGATTTGAGATGCTTCAGTTTGATGGAATACTTAGGTAGTACAGTTCATGGCTAACTTAACATAGAATTGCACCTAACCCAACTCTGCATGAGCAGAATTTGTCATGAGTTGACTGATTGGCATGTGTCAGATAAGGACTCTCCATTTGACCTTTTTGCACTTTGGAGTGTTCCTTCGCAAACTTTGCGTATTCAGGCGTCCCTGCTCAACAAGCTAGGGAACCTGTAATAACTGGTTGCGATCACATTTTATGGATAACTCGCTTTCATTGCTACTCCAAGAGAGTTTCATTATGGTTTTGTTATTACAACGCCCTTCATTGTGGTATACCATAGCTACTGCTTTGAAAGAAGCTTGTCCTCTGCGGTCTGTGCGGACCTCAAGAGGTATTCCTGAATGGAACTCGGACCTGTTCAAGTTGTAAATATCTTCGGATAAACCAGTCTTTTGTATAGCTACGAATCTTTAGCTTCTACCCCGAGGATTGTAGCTATAGAATCGATTTAGTGAGCACTAAAAAGCTCTGCTTACTTCAAATCTCCTGGAGCAAATGGGGCTTTATCCTATTTTTCTCCAGAGGGATTTGAGTTTTTCAAACATGTTTTGAACTCTTGTAGTTTTCTATTGGGTATTTTCATGGCATGAAATTACTCTGTAGTTTTATCCCGAAAGGGTGCGTGCGTTGTAAAAAGAAGGAATAAGTTCCAGATTTATCTGGTTACGTCGTTCTTTCTGAAATGCTCGAAACGCATTGTCGATTATCACATCTGTGATGTTCGTCTGGCTAACATGCCTGTTCATGTGAACTCACATGTCTCCCAATTTGGGATGTCCACAGTGACTCTTTTACATAAAGTTGTATACGTTTTCAAGAAATCGTAGTTTTTGCTTGGGCGATTTCTTGAATATTGAGGATGCTTTTGATGACGTGCCTTTCTATGTCATATTGAAAGTCGCATGACGTCGCAAGCTACCTCCAATGAATGAGCTATAGGCTCTTTTTACGCTTACGCGTTTTACAGTGTCCTTTTCAGGGCACTGATTAACCCCATTGTGGTATGAGCTATGAGCTCTCGTTGCGCTTATGCGCTCATTCCCTCTTCTAGGGCACCCCTTCCTATTTCATCACCTTTCCCTTTCCCAATTCCCATCCCTTGTCCCATTCTCCCTCAGGTAAATGATGAAATAGGCTCATATGTATGGCGATGGCACAAATGTCCCAAATGGAGGATAACGTGCCTCTGGAGCCGGCCTTCTGATACCTGATAGGCTCTTTGTCATAATGTCATAAACTCCTAGATCACAAAGTAAGTTGAAAACAAGGTAGTCAGCCAAACGTCAAACTTGGGTACCGGGGACCAAATGTAGTACTAGAAGTGGTACCCGGTTTGAGCACGAGTGCTACGACTTTATTTGGACTTTGCTAAAACCTCAAAGAAGCTCTTCTGAAAGTGTCGGAATATCCCGAAACCTCGTTGTAAGGTAGGGTTCATAGCTATTGTGCAGGATTATGAGCACTGCAAAACACTGTAGAACGTTATTTATGGTGGTTTTAAATGTATATTTTTTTATTTATGAGAATAACGAATTCAAACTAGTGAATATTACTATTAAAAATCAAATCCTATGAAAAAAGAGATTAATGCTTATTTAGAAAAGTTTACCAATAATAATGCACCCTTAAATTATATTGCCGAGATCGACTGTGCATGTTTATGTGCTAAAATCACGGCTTAAGCGAATCTGTTTTATGCGAACTATTACCGGTACATGGTGTTCGCGCACAACGCGAACGGTGTGCAGCGTTTCAAACCTGATGTGTACAGTTGCCATTCTCTCTCTGCTGTTCATCCTCTTTGCATACATAGTTCCATTCCCACCTTCCTCATTCATGTACCACAAACCCAAAACTAACCTCGAGTCGCCGCGAGTATTTCGGCCACCAACACTAACAAGCACCCTCATCCTATCCAACTCAAGTCTCCACACGCACTACTACCATCAAATCCGACATGAGCTCTCTACCGACATGCCAGCCGACCGAAGCGCCAAGTGTCACACGCTGATTGGTTGGCGCCCTTTTCACGCTTCTGCCAATAGCCAGCGAGTAGCGAAGAACAAGAAGTAAAATCCCATTATAAATACCAGACCCATTTCTCAATCATGTCATTTAGTTTCTAGCCGTTGTATGGCACACGCGAATAAATCGTTCAATAGCAGAAAGCAGTTTTCTTTCTAGAAGCCAGCCGAACCACCAATCCACTAGTCCTTCTCAGGACTGAGTTATTCATTACACAGTCTGAGCATCGACATCCCTGGCATTCCGAAGAGGAATTGGCCGCTCCAGCAGGGATCCTCCAACCGAGAGGATTGCCCTCATCATCGAGTGTCTGTGATCGGACACATGGTGGGGAACGCACCCGGAAGATCTTATCAGGCTGTACCAAACAACCATTCTGTGGGTTTTAGAATACGGTAGCTTTTGTTTTCTACAAGAGCTTTTATTTCAATCCGCGGCGAAAACACTCTTGATGAAGCTTCAACGGATTCAGTACCGTTGCCTTCGGATCGCGTTAAGTTGCATGAACTCGACTCACACAGTGAGTTTAGAGGTACTTGCTGGTGTACAGCCTCTGACGGACCGCTTCGCGGAGTTTTCATTCCGGTTCCTTATCCGATGCGAGGTTCTAAATCCGTTGGTCATAGAAAGCTTCGAAAAGCTGCTCGAACAGAATTATCAAACTCTTTTTACATATGAGTGTGTACTACGCTGGAGGTAAGCCCATCTCCGGTTAACACCGATCGTGACAACTTCGCAAACTTCGACAGTTCCTCTGTGGATTTTGATATGTCCATTCGTTTCATGTGTATTCCGCAAATCTTTGCAAGTAAGTCCGGGCATATAGGCGGGGACAGACAGTTCTTCACAGATGGTTCAACGACAAACGATTCGACTGGTTTTGGTGTCTACAACGATTTTCATAGCGCCGCCTTCATGCTTCAAAAGCCCTGTTCAGTATACGTTGCTGAGCTAGAGGCTATACACTGCACCTTAGAGTACGTTAGTAATCTTCCACCTAAGCACTACTTCATGATTACCGACAGACTAAGCTCTCTGGAGACTGTTCGGTCAATGAAACTGATGAAGCACACAGCGTACTTCCTAAATTGAATACTCCAAGTCTTGAGTGCTTTGTCCATCCAAACGCTCATACACCGTCACTATAGCTTGGGTCCCGTCACATTGCTCGATTTCGGGCAATGAAAAAGCGGACTCTCTGGTTACGGTGGGCGCTAGCGAAGGTGATATTTACGAGCGTCAAATCGCCTTCGACGATTTTTTTTTGCTTTGGCCCGTCAGGAGACCTTGATCAGCTGGCAACACAATAAAGAGATGGAGAGAAGGGTAGATGGTCGCACTCCATCTTTCCACAGGTGTCGAAGAAGCCATGGTTCAAAGGGTTGGATTTAAGCCGCGATTTCATTCGTGTGATATGTCGGCTGATGTTCAACCACTATTTGTTGAACGCGCATACCTTCCATATTATGCTCTCAGAAAGCAATCTCTGTGTCTGTAGCATGGCTTACCAGGATATTGACCATGTCGTGTGGGGATGCGATGAGTATCGTGAGGTCAGATCTGAGCTGCATGATATTCTCCGGGTCCGAGGAAAACAACAGAAACCCGGTAGAGAAGTGTTGACAGGCCTTGATTTGGAATACATGAATCTAATTTATCAATTTTTGAAACGTGTTGATGTCTAGTTTAATGTAGTACGTCCTTTGTTTTCGTTGTCTGCCATTTGGTTTTGTTGTTCGCCCCTGTCTGTCGTCGTCCCCTTCCGTTTATCCTCTTCTTGTCGTTGTCTACCGATAAAGTCCTGTTTTTTTCGTTCCGTTACAGATCTGGACAATTTGTCATGTTTTTAGTATAAGTTAGCAAATAATTTAGTTTTAAGCCCATAAATCCCTTCTTCCATTTTTTTCCTTTAATCCCTAACCTCGAAACAGCCGAGAGTATTTCGGCTCCCCAAACTGACATAGTATTAAGGCAGTCATAAATTGTAAAATTTAAAATCATTGTAAAAACAAATGATTTCGGCTCAGTTATGCCCATGTGGCGCCCGAATCTTCCAAATAAACGACTAAGTAAAAAAAATCACGGCTTAACGTATGACGTTTGAAGTTTTATATCAGCAGTATCCATTGGTGCTGCTATAAATATAATAAATTTCCTTCTGATATCTCAGTAAAATTCCGTTTGACGAGCACTCGGCTATGCGAATTTTGGAAAAAGAATGGAAATGAGCCATGTTCAACTCAGTGTGTAGACCTAAACATTGTTCTAAGAATGTATCTATGAATTCATGATTTTAAACCCTTTGTTTAAACATTGATAATTATCAAAAGAAAGTTTTTACAAGAATAGTTGAACTTGAGCTTGAGCTTGATTGGCAGCCCGTGGATGCTACTCCAGTATTGCCAGGATCCAATGAGCAATTAGTAGTCATCTTCAGTGTATTGGTGTTGGTGTTGGTGATCTTCTATTTTTTTAGGTGACAATATGAAGAAGGGGAAGGAAGTGATAATTGCAATCGTTTGTATCCACAGCAGGCCGAATATATCTGTGCGTCTGCACAAATTCATGCGGGTGTCGAGGTTTTGGTGGGACATGGTTGGCAGAGGGTTCACACCTTGGTGCGTAGATGAACGGCAAAAATGGAAAAATTAGTGTGTTTATTACTATGCATATAATATGCATATAAAGCAAGACACATTTCGCCTAATTGCATAGCTTGTAGGCGTTATCTGATAGATTGACACTGTGCTGTGAAAGTTGGAAGGAAGGAAAACGGATTTTTCAATCCATTTCTGTTCTAGCCGTGGCTAAAAACATGAATATACTTGAGCTGTATATGTGAAAAAAGGGAGATAGTGTTTAGACAGATACAAAGTAAGGATGGAACCCAGGACCTTCTGCATACTGATCAGAAGCGGTAGCCACTAGACCATCAAATTTATCCAATGATGTGAAAAATGCTGTTTAAAATCTAATATTCAAAGGAAAACTAGAAGCTTATGTGAAAAACAATATCATGAATTTCATCATACGTTAGAGATTTGCCCTATTTTTATGCTAGATTTCTGTATAAGTAATGAAAAAGTTTATAAAGTTTAAAATGTCATTAACCTAGGAAATTCCCAAACCCTTTTAAAGAAATTTTGTTTCTGAATGTTATTACAAGTGTTATACTATCATGAAATAAATGGTGATCCATTTCGCAAATAAATGTTAAAGAAACAGTATAATAGTATATGTATTAGACTGGGTCAACAAAGTCGATTTTTTGGAACAATGCTTTTTCGATTCATTTTAGCGTCCAAAGCAACTGTGCAAAATTTGGGAGCAATTGGTTGCGTCCCCGTATTCCGCTTTGTGATTGAAATTTGTATGGAATTTAGTATGGGAAAACGTGCTTTTTTGCATTTTTCTCATAAATTGAAATTTTTCGTCTAAAACGATCTAACCAATGACGTTAAAGTATAGCCTTGGATATGCCGAAAAACTTTGCCGAAGACCGCAAAGTGATCTGACACTTGTGAAAAAAGTTATAACGTACAGATTGCCCAGTGGTGTTTAACATTTAACATGTAAAGGAATAACATCAATAATAAAATCTCAATTTTTGGCCTAAGTTACCAGGCGAATAACTTTTTTCACAAGCATCGGATCACTTTGCGGTCTTCGGCAAAGTTTTTCGGCATATCCAAGGCTATACTATAACGTCCTCAGTTATATGGTATTAGACAAAAGAATTCAATTTATGAGTAAAATGCAAAAAAGTACGTTTTCCCATACTAACTTCCATACAAATTTCAATCGCAATGCGGAATACGGGGACGCAACCAATCGCTCCCAAATTTTGCACAGTTGTTTTGGACGCTAACATAGGTTGAAAAAGCTTTGTTCCGGGTTGATACGATCAAATATAAAGTTTCTCCATACAACGTTGACCCACTCTAATATGTATATGACAAACTTGGTAGTAACCGTTGCTCGAGAGTGCACGCGTTTTTGTGACAGCAGATTTTTTCTCTGCTTATTTTTGTGAAAATCCGGAAAAATTTAAAATTATTTATAGTTTTTAAATGGCTTAACTTGTATAAGAGACGATTCCGTTTTTGTTATGTGTGCTGTCAATTATGAGGAAACAAGTAGTGCCGAAAAAGCAAATATGTTGTGTTAATGGTCATGGATCAATCTGGGAAGAAAAGAGGCTGAGTTTGATCTGAACAAGTTCCTATCTCAATTCGCGTGCGTGAAAATTTAACAGTTTTATAGAACTTTTGTGGTTTAAAAAGTAAAATTGTGTGTCACCGGGTGCAATAAATAAGACTCAGTCGTAAAAAAAAAGTTGATCAGAAATCGCTGGTGAAACAGTTTTTTTTTGGTGGTTCAAAAACGTCGCGAGCTGGGGGTCGCGAGTGGTTCGATTTCGACCGGCGTGACGCCAGAGGAGTCCGTCCCGTCGCGATGATGCTGTACAGGGGCTGTACTAGTACCTAATGCAGTGCTGATGGTTCAAAATGTGATGTGCTTGACAGAAATGAACGCCCGATGTTCCGTAGATGACCGCTCATGTCCCAGACAAAAAAGGTCGAATTTGCCAAGTGAAAATAGCGGTTTTGAAAGCACCGCTCTATTTACTTTACGTACGCATCGTGGCTGCACGCTGCTGATCGGCGCTCGTCACCATGGAGATGACCATATAAACGAAGCCGAATGAGAAAATCAGCAGTGTAAACAAATTTATTCAAATGATACAGAGTATCAAAGTTTCAAGATAATGTTGTCAAAATATTGTATTATATTGTGTCATTTTTGAAGTGTAATGACATAATCATTTCATACCATATTAACATAATCAGTATTTGTTTCAGGAAACACACAGGTAAATTAATTTAAATGTAATTGCATAACTTAATCATACTGAATTTCATGTGTATCAAAATCCCAACTCCTTTCTATTTACGAGGGCGTCGGTTAGTCGCTGGCACCTCGTTAAATAGATGTCATTCCTTCCCTTCCCTTCCACATAACGTGTTTCTTATCGTTTCAGAGAGCGATCAATGGCGCTTAAGCCTAGGCTTGTCAGCCAGGGCACAGTGTAAAAGCCTGTGCCCCATCCCGGAATCAAAAAAGGCTCATTGAGTGACAAAATTTCTTAACTATGTCACTCCCAACGTTGGTGTTTAAATATACTAAAACACTTTCACTCACTCCAACACATCTACATGATTTACTCAAATACACTTACACAATTTGAATCTTGTCGCATCACTCGCTTATAGTGATTTCCAAATCACCCCATTCCAAATATCCAACTCCTTGACACCTATGGGAGTGTCGGTGAGTCGCTGACCTCTTGTAAAGTAGGTGTCATATCATCACATCCTTTCCTATCCTCGTAACGGAGAAGATGGGCGTGGCCGGCAATGGAAGTTCTCATGTCTTTTTTACTTCAACCTCTGGCTGGATAGCTGTTCCTTCCCAAATAGCATTCCATAAACAACTAGAATAGGAGTATTAAAGATTTAACATGACAACTTTCAGTATGCAATCTACGAATTACTCCGTTACCACGCAACGCAATATGTATATGACAAACTAAATTTTTCTCTGGTTAAGGAGAAAAAAAGAAACAAAGCGATTTAAACATTTAAACATTATTTACTTTCAAAATGATGCGAAATATTTTTCTGGTCCAGATTTGGAAATAATACGTGTTAAAGTCTATATTGCGTACAAGAGCAATAATATTTGTACAAGCATTTTTGTTGATAATTTATTTATTTATACTCGTCTTCGATTTTATCGTACAGACAGATTAAAACTTACTAGCTAATCTTATTTCTAAACAAATTCCTCGACATATCAAAATCAAAATAGACAAACACTTCGTTGAAACGACGACAACAAACATTAACCGTTGTGTGTCCGACAAAAAAAACACCCTAAACAGGCCGACAAGGGTACCCGGGTACCCACAAATTGGAACGCGCATAATTTCGTTAACTTCCAACCGATTTTGAGTTTCTTGGCACCAATCGAATCAGTAACACATGTATTTACGGATAGTGAACGAAATTGACCATTTGGACCCGTATGGTTCCCGGGAAATCCGGATTTCTAGGGATATGTCCTGAAACAAGATAGTACCAGGGGATTTCAGCACACTTCCTACAATATGTACACGTATTTATTCGGAAATCACTCAGAATATTATTTCTAGCCACCTCACGGTTATCCGTTGGGTTCCCTATAAAGTGGCCCATTTGAGACAGACTCCCCGTGGGATTCCATGGGATCCCGTGGTTCACCATGGAACCGTAAATGGCCATTTCTTGATTTCGGCAGAACCCCAGCAATATGGGTATCAAACTTCATGAAATTGCCTACGGATTGCATTTTTGACTACTTGAGAACTATCCGGTAATTTTACCTTGGAGTGGCCATTCCGGAACAGATTCCCCTGGGGAAGCGGATGTGGCCATTTAGTGATTTCGGTAGAGCCCCAGCAATATGGGTATCGCACTTCATGAAATTGCCTACGGATTGCATTTTTGACTACTTGAGGACTATCCGGTGATTTTACCATGTAGTGGCCATTCCGGAACAGATTCCCCGGGGGAAGCAGATGTGGTCATTTAGTGATTTCGGTAGAGCCCCAGCAATATGGGTATCAAACTTCATGAAATTGCCTACGGATTGCATTTTTGACTACTTGAGGACTATCCGGTGATTCTACATTGGAGTGGCCATTCCGGAACAGGTTCCCCAGGGGAAGCGGATGTGACCATTTAGTGATTTCGGTAGAACCCTAGCAATATGGGTATCAAACTTCATGATATTGCCTACGGATTGCATTTTTGACTACTTGAGGACTATCCGGTAATTTTACTTTGGAGTGACCATTCCGGAACAGATTTCCCAGGGGAAGCGGATGTGACCATTTAGTGATTTCGGTTGAACCCCAGCAATATGGGTATCAAACTTCATGAGGACTATCCGGTGATTTTACCTTGGAGTGGCCGTTCCGAGACAGGTTCCTCGGGGAAGCAAATGAGGCTATTTAGTGGTTTCGGTAGAACCCCAGCAATATGGGTATAAAACTTCATGAAATTACCTACGAAAAGCATTTTCGACTTTTTGAAGACCTTCCGGTGATGTAGAGATTTGTATTGTCATTCTAAAATATGTTCGCCAAGGGAGCAGATGTGGTAAAATTCAGATATTGGCGGAACCCCATCAATTTCGGCATCAAACATCCATCGGAGAACATTCCTCACTTTTTGAGGAAATCCGGTGATCTTACCGTAGGGTGGCCATTCAGAGGAAGTTTCCGTGGGGAGCGGGTGTGACCATGTTTTGAATTTGGTAGAACTCCAGCAATATTGGTGTCAAACTTCATGAAATTACAAATGGAATCCATGTCTGACTATTTGAGGACTATCCGATAAGGTTACTCTGAGATGGCCATTTTGGAACAGGTTCCTCAAAGAAGAAGATGTGGTCACATACAGATTGGCAGAACCCTTTCAGTATTAGTATGTATCATACTACTTGAAATAACCTTCGGAGAGCTCTTTTGACTGATTTGATACTATCTAGCGATAGGGTATCTAAGGTGGTTATTCTGAAACAGGTATTTATGATGATTGCTTTCCGTAGGTAGTATGTATCATGAAGATTGATACCAATACTTCATGAAACGTAGGTTCTGGTTCATTGTTGCTCTCCCGGGAAACCTGTTATGAAATGGTCATTCTAAGGTAAAATCCCAAGAGAGTCATCAAATAGTCAAACATGCTTTCCGTTGGCAATTTGATGAAGTCTGGCGCCCATATTTCAGGGCTTCTGCTGAAATCAGTAAATGGCTACATCCGTTCACTGAGGGAACCTGTTCCAGAGAGGCCACCCTAATCCCAACAACACCAGATGGTACTAAAAAAGTCAAAAATGCATTCACTAGGTAATTTCATGTAGTTTGATACCGATATTGCCGAGGTTCTACCTAAATCACTAAATGACAACTTTCGCTCCCTCGGGGAACCTGTTATGAAATGGCCATTCTAAGGTAAAATCAAAAGAAAGTCATCCAATAGTCAAAAATGCTTTCAATAGCTAATTTCATGAAGTTTCATATCCATATTGCTGGCGTTAATTAAATGGCCACATCCGTTCCCCTGAGGAACCTGTTCCGGAATGGCCAGTCCAACCTCAACCAATCTCAAAAAGTAAAAATAAACTTTCCGTAGGTAATTTGATAATGTCTGGTGCCTATATTGCTAAGGTTCTGCTGAAATGCCCCCGGGGGAACCTGTTCCAGAATGGCCACCCCAATCCTAACATCACCGGCCAGTCCTCAAATTGACAAAAGTGCTTTCCGTAGGCAACTTCATAAAGTTTGATGCCCATATTGCTGGCGATCTACCTAAATCAGCAAATGGCCACATCCGCTTCCCCAGTGGACCCTGTTCCAAAAAGGCCACCCCAACCACAACATTACCGGATGTTCCTCAAAATGTCAAAAATACATTCCCTAGGCCAAAGCTTCCCGACCTTCGTTTCGCAACCTCCCAACCGCTTGCGGCCACGCTTAGATTATTCTGCGAAAAGGGGGATGACGATAGATTGGTCGCGAGAGCCAAGTTTGGGAAACTATGCCCTAGGTAATTTCATGGAGTTTTATACCCACATTGCTGGGGTACTACCGAAATCACTAAATGGCCACATTTGCATCCCCGGGAAACCTGTCCAGGAATGGCCACTCCAAGGTAAAATCACCGGATAGTCCTCAAGTAGTCCAAAATGCTTTCCGTAGGTAGTTTCATGAAGCTTGACCCAATATTGCTGGGGTTCTACTAAAATCACTAAATGAACACATCTGCTTCACCCGGGGAACCTGTTCTGGAATGGTCACTCCAAGGTAAAATCACCGGATAGTCCTCAAGTAGTCAAAAATGCAATCCGTAGACAATTTCATGAAGTTTGATATCCATATTGCTGGGGTTCTACCGAAATCACTAAATGGCCACATCCGTTCCCCCGGTGAACCTGTCCCGGAATGGCCACTCCAAGGTAGAATCACAGGAGAATCATCGAATAGTCACAAATGCTTTCCGTAGGCAATTTCATGAAGTTCGATATCCATATTGCTGGGGTTCTACCGAAATCACTAAATGGCCACATCCGCTTCCCCAGGGGAATCTGTTCCGGAATGGCCACTCCAAGGTAAAATTACCAGGTAGTCTCAAGTAGTCAAAAATGCAATCCGTAGGCAATTTCATGAAGTTTGATACCCATATTGCTGGGGTTCCACCGAAATCACTAAATGGCCACATCCGCTTCCCCCGGGGAATCTGTTCCGGAATGGCCACTACATGGTTAAATCACCGGATAGTGCTCAAGTAGTCAAAAATGCAATCCGTAGGCAATTTCATGAAGATTGATACCCATATTGCTGGGGTTCTACCGAAATCACTAAATGACCACATCCGCTTCCCCAGGGGAATCTGTTCCGGAATGGCCACTCCAAGGTATAATTACCAGATAGTCCTCAAGTAGTCAAAAATGCAATCCGTAGGCAATTTCATGAAGTTTGATACCCATATTGCTGGGGTTCTGCCGAAATCAAGAAATGGCCATTTACGGTTCCATGGTGAACCACGGGAACCCATGGAATCCCACGGGGAGCCTGTCTCAAATGGGCCACTTTATAGGAAACCCAACGGATAACCTAAGGTGGCTAGAAATAATATTCATAGTGATTCCCGAATAAATACATGTTCATATTGTAGGAAGTGTGCTGAAATCCCCTGGTACTATCTTGTTTCAGGACATATCCCTAGAAATCTGGATTTCCCGGGAACCGTGCGGGTCCAAATGGTCAATTTCGTTCACAATCCGTAAATACATGAGTTACTGAATCGATTGGTGCCAAGAAATTTAAAATCGGTTGAAAATTAACAGAATTATGCGCATTTCAATTTGCGGGTACCCGGGTACCCTTGTCGGCCTGTTTAAGGGTAAAAAAATTCAAAGGCCCCTCCCCGCGCTCCCCCTCGCCAACTCAGACTTTTTTTCCACTTGGTAACTACATGTCCCCATTTTATGAGATGTCACCGAGTTTCAGATCTCTACTATGAAGAAAACATATATTTTTCGACAAATAAACTTCAAAAAGGTACCCGGGTACCCTGTTGGCCACATAAGGGTTAAAGGGATTATTCTGTCCATATAGGGTGCGGTGCCTCGGTAAACGAAGAAAATCAGCTCGTCTCGTTGATCGGAAAGGGGCGTTGAACTGAATTTTGCCAAGCAAATCTGAACAGTCCATGTTATTTTGCAAAATGTCGAAAATGAAAAGGCGTTGCAGTAGTATCCTTCTATCCGCTAAGGTCGGCAGGTGCACTAATGCGCAGCGATGCTCGTATGGCGGCAGTCTTAAAGGGTCGTTCCATGGTAACCGACGAATAATACCCATTTGCATTAATTACATAACATTTTCAATATGATTTTCTAAAACAACATTATTTTCTCTGTTTAATTGTAGGTATTTACTACTCCATCTACGTTCAGTTGCCTCCATCCTCCTTTACATACAACTTTAGGTAAGCGAAATCTAACCCGTTTCGAAAGCAAATGGAACCATGTTCCTCACAAGACAGGTGTACATATAACTTTTCCAACGGAATCGTACACAGAGAATCTGCAAAACCTGACCGTTGTCGTAGGTTGGTTGGTTGTCGTTGTTGCATCCATGCACACACAGGTCGATGGTTTGTTGGACTCAACCCAGCTCGAACGAGTGGACATTTGACCCTTTTCGCCGTCGCCACTGCACAACGGATGCGGAACATACACACAGCTTTTGCGAAACAGAAGACCGCTCCTGTGACTGTGTTTGTAAATCTGTGGGGTAGGAGTAATGTATAAATTACATCATCTTGAAAGCTTAATGTACCACAGTCAGAGTTGGTCGGTCGTGTGTCGTGACCTTTCTTTCGTTTCCTAGCCGTCTGTCCTGCTCGCGATGGTTTGTTGATAGCGGAACTGGGCCATCATGGGGAGAAAACTGTAGAATGGTCTTACTTCAGGGCAGAATGGTTGAAAGTGGCATATCAATATAGGATTTTCTAGTTTTGTTTTATAATTTAATTAAGCTTAGCTTCAAACTGGCTGCACGGTCAGAAAATTCACTCATTTCCCGCGCAAAGTCTAACAACAAAATGATAGCAAATCGAAAACACGATTTGTAATCAGCAGCAAATTGATATCATATTTTGATATCAGATTGTCTTGATTCATTTCGATTTCAAATTTTGATATCGTTTTGCTGACATGTTTGCTGTCATTTAAAATTATTACAAATGTTCAAGGTTTCAAGTCATTTCAAAACTTCTAGGCGACCTTTTATAAAGCATCTAATGATATACCATCATTGCATTTAACGTATTGCATTTAGGTTTCCATATTATTCGAAAAACTCTAAATTTAACGATTTTTCCATTTTTTCGCACTGATAGCAAAAACAGTAATCAATTTGCCATCACTGATAGCAGGAATTGTTTTCAACTTGCTCTCACAGGAACATTTTTCTGCTCTCATTTTTGATGTTTTAACCGTTAAAACGACCAAAACGACATCAACCTGAGTAATCATAATTTGCAATATCACAACATCAAAATTAGTTTTCGATTTGCTGTCAGACTTTGCTCGGGTTGTGATCTAAAGTGGAACAGCACAAAAAATGAGTAAATCACATTTGTGCAATTCGCCACTAAAAAGTCCTCTTTATACTGGCAGTTTCAGTACCGAAACGACCTACTTTTCCACCCCATATCAAACAGTTGCATTTTGATTCATAGTGCAATTCAATATGATTGCATTATGAATCATAATGCAATAGTTTGATCCACAACCTGTATTGTCACAGTAAGAGCTTGCAAAACTGGGACGGTTATAGCACGCTTGCTTGATGCAAATTCCGTGTCTAGTAAGGATACGGCCACAGTGGAAGCGTCACGCGACGCGGCGCGGATTTCCCATACGATTTGACAGCTCCTTATTATTGATTGATATTCCTTTGCGTGCAACTTTCCGTGCCGCGTCGCGTTGCGCGTCCACTCTGGCCGGTACCTAATGATGGAACACGTGGCGATTCCCATTGAATCACCGCGAAGCGTGGCAAGCCGCGTTGGGTAAATCGAATCGTGCTGTAAAAATCATCGTTTTGCGACTCGTTGCATAAATGACTAATTTCGTGCTCTGGGCTGAAAATGCTCAAATGGAACGTTAGCGTCATATATCATTATTTCATTAGAAATTCTATGGAACTTCAGAATCTATCTGAAAACAAAAATTTGTCTTCAAATTCGAGATTGATTGATATTTGAACGCGATTTTATACTTAAAGTAAGTGTAAGTAGAGAAATTTACTTTTTTTGATTGATTTCAATAGAATCTCGTTGAGAATTAACCTTAACAGTGTCTATTTTTTTACCTAGTTTCCATTTGAAGAATATATTTCATTTGAAGAGCACTTCTATTGGCGGTATTAATATACCGCAGTGATAAAACCTTGAAGAATGGCTCCGGCCAACAACAGTACCAAGAATCCAATAAAGCTGCTTTTAATGAAAATAAAATAGTTTAATCAAAATAAATATGACCTATAATGGCGCAGCGAGATTGGTTCTTAGCGGCCGTTCCTGCCACATCATTGCTGCAAATAGGTGGCATCGTGCTCCTTCACTTTTCGCCCGTCCCATCCCATCCCATCAACTAACGATAAGGACGACGACGGATGATGGCATATTTGCTCTTGGGACCATATTTGGATCGTGCAACGCGGTCACGTGTCGCTAGTGGTGTTCTTTCCCGCCATTCCTCGTCGTGACGAGTTCTGCAGCGACGACAGGGTAGCCTCCTCGTTCCATCAAACCACCAAGAGACGAACGACGGAGACAACTATGGAATGACGATGAAGCTACACAGTTAAAATAAAAATGTAATTTTAAGTTTATTTTCATGCACATATTTGGAGCATGAAAATAAACGCAAAATTCAATTGCGCTTTATATTTACACGGCTTGAAAAGGAAAACTAGACGTGTAAATTTAAACGCCGTTGATTTTTACACGCACCGCAGCACGCGGCTCAGCGATGTATTGTTTTGTTTCCTTTCTCGTTTGTTCCCACATTGAGGATGTTTCACCTTCCCCGCTCGATGCCACAGAGATCAGCAAAGTGATGCACAACACCGTATAGGATTGGAACAATTTATTAATTTATTTCATTTCAAAATATCTTCACATTTCGGGATACTACACACGAAACACCTTGTTTTCTCCGCCGAATCCCATCCAGGGCCATCGAACAATTAATTTGAATGCGGTGGGGATTTTTTGTGCTGCCTCGAAGTGTGTTTTCGCTGCTGCTGTAGTTTGATGTGTGGAAATAAGGAGATCGACTTCACTTCCTGGGAATCCTTTTGCAATCGATCTGCGGGAGGAATGAAATGAAATAAATGATAGAAATTTGCATTTGTGTTGATTTTTCTTCCTCCCCGCAGTTGGAGAAATTAAGCCTGCGTCCAATAAGCTGAACATTTGTGGCATGTTTTTTTTTCTTACCTGCATTGAACGATTGCTCAGTGTAATCGATGATCTTGTTCCTTCCTTTTTTCTCGTCACTCTTACATTCTACATGCTTAAAAACCACTAATTTTGAGCTCACAAATGAACGACAGGAAGAAAGTGGCAGTCTAAATAAAAATAGCTCCGCCATGACTGCTTGACCAATGTTAGCTTGACTGATGTTTATATTCAATGATGTAAAATTCAATCGATTTACGCTTAAATATGAACGTTTATAAATTTATTTCAACATAAATGGTTTAATAATACATTGCAATTAAAACTAAATCAATAAACATGCCATTTTAGATTGAAATACATGTTCCAGTTAAGGACTGTTCAATTTATAAAACGGACAACTTTACAAGGCTCTAAAAAGAAGACGCGTAGTTCAAATTTAACCACCCTTGCTTCGTTGTTCAATACATCATCTTTCATTATAGTAATCATTTTTGAATCGAATGAAATTGTTTTATTTTACAGAAAATCGGCCAGGTGTTAAATAAGGTGAAATTTTCGATTGCTGAAAATAAAATTACTGTTCACATATGGTATATCGTTTTTAATACCAGAAGAGTATGTGCCTTGCTGCAACAGCAAGAGTAATAAACATTCTGGCAAAATTTAAACTCAATTGGAAAATTAAGTGTTGAGATATTAAAGTCAAGAGTGAGATTCAATTTTTTGAATAAAATTCAATTGTAAATCAAGAAGAGCATGAAAATATTAAATAATCAATTTTTTTATGCATCCAGTCGAAAGTGGGAATAATGTGGTTTTAAATGCAGAAAACTGCTTCTTAATAGCATTGCTGGTTTGGTTACTGTGCGCCATTAAAGACACAGTAATCAAAACAGTTTCGTTCTTTGAAAGTTTTTCCAAATAACAATGCAACCAAATGCAAATTTTGTATAACAATTATGTTGGAAATAAAAACTTTCATTCCGATTATTATTAAATAAGGTGTACAATAACATTAGACCCACTTTGTTGAAAATAAATAATAACAAGATTCGCTAGAGTCGAAAATCTGCATCAATGGGGCAAAAAGTATGAACTTTTTTAATATGACCATCTTTATGGATTACATTTTTGATGAAAAATGCAATTAACAGTAAATTTTTCTTCTATATTATTCAGAGAGCAATATTCTACTACTCTGGACAAGTTTTTAGCCGAATCCGTGATGCTATTGTAACACAGGACTTAAATGTACATTTTTTAATTATTTCTATGAAAACAAGTCAACTCACTATATCAAGCTGGAGACTGCTTGGTGCATTATTACTGACCAACTATTGAGCTTTACCTTTAGTAGAGTAGTATAAGATTGCAATACATTAAAAACTTCATGAAAATGTGCATGTTAAGTATGTGGAAAGTTATGTCGAATTTTGAGAAATGGGTTTTTATTGATGTTTTACGAAAACCGCTTTAGTTACACAATAAAGAACATTTTGCCTAATGTTATATTTTTCCCACATTTGAGAATAGCTATAGAAATTTATGCAAGAAACTGATAATGATTTTATTGAAAAATAAAAAAGATATCGCACAAGCAAGTTGTCCGTTTTATAAATTGAACAGTCCTTATGTGCATGTATTTTAATGTAAAATTCAACCAAACGGTAGATTCAACTAGTGTATTTTTCTATTTAGATCACTTTACAGCTCGTTTCAATAATTTTTGCTGTGTATATATAGCTGCTGGTTGATTTTTTTCCTCTCCACATTCACGTCGAAAGCTTTTCTTTTTGCCTCTTCGCGTTGTGGTGTGCCAGTCGACTCCATTTGTGGAAGCATCGCGTTGGTCCGACCGATGTCGTCCGTCGGTCGTATCTAGGTTGCAGAAAAGAACGAACAAACCGAGCAAATAAAACAGAAGGCTGCGCTGCTAAAATCGCTAAAATAGAGAGATGAAGTCCAAGACTATCGATGTGATGTAGCCTATGAATGTTGATGCGCGCCGGCAAAGAAAGGGATCACCGTCGTGCAAACAACATGGGATCTGAGGATGTGATGGTCTTCGTGAGTCTTAGTGAATGATGAGAGAAGATGGATCGTTTGCACTAAACTGGGGCATTTTTGCTTAGTAGTGTAGACATAGAAATTTAGCAATCAGTATGAAATGTGAAGAAATGTTTATTACATAATATAGATACTTATGTGGAGTCTGTACAATTCAGTGTCACACAGTGAGAGAGTTGATTGTATGTAACTAATGGGCATTTTTTTTATTATCGCACAAATTGGGCCGAAGGGCCTCAGATTTTCATGAAACCTTTTCCATAGGCAGGGCTCATGGATAATGAACAAAAAAAATTGAGAAAAATTCAGTGTCGCCTATTTTCCCGGAAAACTCAGGTGGAATTTTTTGTTTTCCCCTGACACTACTTATACTTTGAAAAATCATAACTCAAGAACGAAGCACCGTAGAAACAAAGATTTTTTAGAAAATTAAAGCAAATTAAATGCAGGAACGAAAATTAAGTGTATTCCGAAAATTTCAGCGGTTAAAACTTATAAAATAACCTTCTCAAAAATATTTTTTGAAAATTTTTCAAGAGTTCGGGCATAGTTTTTCCGGCTTTTTTTACGAATTTTCTCAACTGTGGAAAATTTTGTGGGAAACTTTTTCCAGTTCATATTTGTTTTGGATTTCTGAGAAAATTTGCTTTCATTTTCTTAAAAAAACTTTGTTTCTACGATGCTTCGTTCTTGAGTTATGATTTTTCAAAGTAAGTAGTGTCAGGAGAAAACAAAAAAAATCCACCTTAGTTTTCCGGGAAAATAGGCGACCCTGAATTTTCCTCAATTTTTTTTTGTTCATTATCCATGAGCCCTGCCTGTGGAAAAAAATTCATGAAAATCTGAGACCCTTCGGCCCATTCGATTCCTAATCAGATTCTAAGCCTTCTCCCAAAGTTTGAGCTCATTTGGTTGAAAATTGAGAGTGCACAAGCCCTTTCAACAAGTTAGTATGGGAATTATTATGGGAAAACGACGTTTTTCATTCAATTGACCGTAGCATTTTCCCAGTGCCCTAGAGTGTTAGTTTGGTCCTCCTAGGCTACTCTATCAGCTACAAGTTTGCTGAAGACCACATTCAAATCGGACGCCTCATTAATTAGTTATCGAATTTTATCCAAAATGAAAATCTTGTGGTTACACTATTCGATGGGCATCACTGCAATTTGCCTTGAAACATAGTAGCCATGATTTCTGTGTGCTATTGTTGGCGTCATGTGCAGCAATGTTGCCTGCTGGGAAGCTGAACGATCACTGTTAAAGTTTCTACAGTTGGATAAAAATCAATAACTAATTAATGAGGCATCCGATTTAAATGTGGTCTTCAGCAAAGTTGTAGCTGATAGAGTAGCCTAGGAGTACCAACGGTCAACTAATACTCTACGGAACTTGAGATAATGCTACGATTAATTGAATGAAAAACGTCATTTTCCCATAGTAATTTCCATACAAACTTTGAAGGGCTTGTGCACTCTCAATTTTCAACCAAATAAGCTCAAATTTTGGGAGAAGGCATATAATCTGGTTATGAATCGGATAAGCGGTGTGGAGCAAAAACGATTTTTTGAACCACCTTAGATTGATTAGACTTCCATCACCTGACGAACTACCCGAGCAAAGTTTCATAACAACCGGATAACATACTGTGTTATCTGATATCAAAAATATTTAACTAAACTTGATCTCATTTTGGCTGAATAAGCAGGCAACATAACAAGCATGATAACAATCAAGTGTACTCGTGATATCAATAGAATATCTCATTATGTTATCATCAAAAGCACCCTGGTAACAACTTCTGTAATTAAATCAATTTTATCCAATTGAAAACTCATTTTGTTATCAGAAAGATCAGAAAGATAAATCAATGGTCATTGATAACTAACCTCCGTTGTTGTTGTCGTCGTCGATGATGTCCCCAGTTTGACAGATAAGGTAACATTAATTATCAAGTTGATATCACAAAATTGTAAAATGAGTTCTGGAGCGAACACTAGTTATCACTTTGTTACTGGTCATTTATTGTGCTTTGCTCGAGTAAACGGCCAACGACCCACCGATTTGTCCGTTATACCGTTTTTATGACCGTTTTCCAGTACACCAAAACCTCTATTCAGGTAATGAGTTGGAACTGCCTAAATAGAATTTTTACCTAAATGGATACAGTCTATTACCTACAAGGTTGAAAAGAAGTTCAAGAAGAGAGAGTTTCAATAGAGTCTCAGGAAAGGAGGGGCTTTGGGGGCATTTTCGGGGGTTTTGGAGGGTCTCAGGTCAGACTTGTCATTCAAATAACTATTAAAAAAATAAAAAATAAAAAAATAAAAAAAAACTGGATGGGCACGAACATTGGCGTATCTAGGATTTTTTTCTAGGGGGTGCCTAGGGGGTGCCAGTTTCAGTGGCTTTCGGGTTGTTTTGCTTTTTTTTTTGTAAAAAGAATTACCGATCCACCCTCAATTTCTTAGCATAATGATATACTGCGTCGCGGGAAAAAATAACCCGCTAATTCGCCCCCAAAACGACGGTTCGACCGCTTGGGAGTGTTGTCGTCGTCGTGATTATGCTTCCCGAAAGCAATGTCAAATTCGTTCGGGGTTTCAAAATATTGGAAAGAAATTTATTATTTTTACAGTCAGATTGAGATTTACGAGTAAATGAGTGTGATCCGAAGGTATAACTGTTTATTCTGAGCATAACAGTATTTTTTACGGCAGTGAAAACTAATTAGAAGTATGATATTTCTGGGTCTGAAAATCGTTCAGGCGAAGTGGATAGCAAAT
Source organism: Aedes albopictus (assembly GCF_035046485.1). Lineage (NCBI taxonomy): Eukaryota > Metazoa > Arthropoda > Insecta > Diptera > Culicidae > Aedes > Aedes albopictus. The sequence continues at coordinate 430,926,111 of NC_085138.1, forward strand.
CTAACCTAGAATATCCTACAATTCTAACCTCAACTCCTCACTTGCACAAGCCGGATCTCATTTTTCAAGGAAATGGTGGAACAAAATGCAAAACTAATGTACGTGCGACCGAGGGAATTGAAAGTTCTACCATTCCCACTTAAAAAAATTGTCGGATGTGGGTTGTAAGTAGGAAAAATAAAATAATTCCCCCAACAGATTATGTTGATAGGTATGTAAAAAAGGTAAACATCATCAGTTCGGTAGTTGCGCTACCGAAACAAAGATGGGTAACAGTATGTTTTGTTTTGCTCTTGAAAGCCAATTGAAACGCGCTATATTTTAAAGAACAGCTTTTTTTTGAAAATGCGAACCGCTGTACAGATTTAACACTATCCCGCCATGTGAGGTTTAAAAACTCGATTGCGTATAATATATGGAATTTGTATTTTTAGTTTGAACTTAACAATCAACGCGACAATTCCTTTGTTTTGTGGATTGAAAATAATCAGGCCCGTAAGAATATATTTTTAGAGCAATTAGGCCGATGCAAATAATTAATATGTTTTATGTCACCCCCCCCCCCCCCCCTTCAAAAATCCCAAAACATGGAAGGGGCAAAAAAAACATGGCGACTTTTGATTATATTTGCAATAGATTTTTTTACAAGCAACTATTTTTCAATAGTTGAAAAATATTTTTTCAATAGTTGGTTTAATTTTAAAATTTTCAATAGTTTTTTTTTGTGTGTTCCTTGTTTACTTTTGTTCTCCCCCTCGTACCCAATGAGTGGTCTCGGATATAAAAGAAAAATAATATTTGCATCGGCCTTATTAGAAGTGTAAATATCTGAAACTGAACGAAATTGACACGAATGCATTTTATAGTGTAAAGTGTCATTATTAAATTTAAAAAAATCGTGAAATCCTCTTTGCTTTATTCAGGGATGGGAACACTCACTTTCAAAGAGTTACACTCACTTGCTATTTTCCCAGCTCAGAAGCGTGCAATCAAGAAACGTTGTATGGACGACTTTTGCATTGTGGATTTGTCTAAGACTCTGCCGAATTGAGTAGGGGTCGCACACGCATACCAAAGCCGTGACAGAGTTGGGAAAGCGACTCTCCACGAGGTGAGTGTAATTTACATTCACCTCGTGGAGAGTTGCCTTCGCAGCTCCCCCACGACTTCGGTATGCGTGTGCGACCCCTACTCTATTCGGCAAAGTTTTAGACAAAACCACAATGCAAAAGTCGTCCATACATTGTTTCTTGATTGCACGCTTCTGAGCTGAGAAAATAGCAAGTGAGTGTAACTCTTCCCAAGTGAGTGTTCCCATCCTTGGCTTTATTGCATAAAAATAGTTTTCAAGAACAATTGTAAGAGTTGTAAATACTTTAAATTGCAAAATCAGGATAATTTTTGCAATAATGGCGACAGCGTTTTTGTTTCATTAGTTGAACACTACCACGGGGACATGAAAATACTTTTACAGAGAAATTGTGAGTATGATTCTTAAAACTACAAAACTTGAATTATCCTAAGTTCCGTTCTGAAGCTTCACGAATATATTATCAATTTAGTTAAAACCCAAAATTTGATGCGAGCGAACTTTAATTTTTCTCTTCGGGATTCTGATGCTCGCACCAAATTCCGATTGGCTAAACTATAAACGGCTCATAAAAAAGTTACCATTTTCCATTACCATGGTAAGGGGATGAAAACACCTTCGCGCATCCTTTGAAAATATCATCGGCGATTTCATTAGAAGTTCTTTTATACATTGCTTCTATAATTTTAATGTAAATTCTTTAGACAATTTCTTCTACATTTTTTCAATAATTGTGAAAGCAATTCCTGCAGCAGATGGTTTCGGAATACCTTCGGCAATTCCGATGTTACTTGCATTGAAAGTGTATTTGGGAATTCCTTCGGCAATTCCATTGGAGCTTTTGGAAACTTCTTTATAGGTACTTCTTCTGTAATTTCATTGAAAATTGATTCGGCATATTTCTTAGAGATTTCCTTTGGGAATTTATTTGAAAAACAAATCTTTGGTGGATCTTTAAAATTTATTCGCGATGATTCTACGGCAATTACTTTTGGAATTCTTTCTAATTTTTTTTCAGCAATTCCTTTTACGATTTCGGAAAATTCTTTGTAATTTTCTTCGAAATTTTTTTGTGAGTGTTTGTGAAAACTTTTATAAAATGTATTTTGGCATTTATTTTGAGATTGGGCTTGGCCAATTTAGTTAAAAAAGCCTTAATAGTTTCTTCACGTGTTCCTCTGGTAATTCTTAAATTGATTCTTTTGGCAACTACTTTGAAAGTTCTGAGGTAATTTTGATGGATTTTTTCTGGTTATTTCTTTGGAATTTTTTTCAGGAAGTTTTTCGTGAATTTTATAGGGTTTTCTTTGAACGAGTCCAGTTGAGAATTTCTGAATTTCCAATTCAGCAGTTTTCGGAAGCAAACAATATAAATAACATAAAATCATAAACAAAAAAAAAAGAAAAAATGCCTGAAAAAAATTGCGAAACAACTGAAAAAAGATTTGCTGAAATAATTTCAGAGGAATAGCCATTAAAATTATAAAAAAAAACGCAGATTAAATTCCAATGAAACTACCGTACAAATTTTCAAAAACAAAACAACCATGCCCAAAGAACCCTCAAAGTAATGGCCATTCTGCGGTCTAGCGAGTACAGAGTCGTTCAAATCCCACCAGAACACGATTTTTTTTCACAAATTCTTCTTTCAATTTACTAGTTTTTACTTTACATTCCTATAGGATTTCACTAGAGATTTCTCTAGTAATACCTCCTAGGATTTCTCTGGAAATTCCAACTATTCCCGAAATTTGTTTAGTGATTTCTCTAGAGATTTCTATTGGGATTCCTTCAGCTGGAATTCCTTGAAGAAGGCCAGAAGGTGTTCAAGTAGCAGAGGTGGGCACGCTTGCCGTTAACCGTTAACACATTTCTGACGAACATTTGTTACTATTTCCGCAAAGGTCACTTAAAAGTTCACAATCAATTTTCTCCAACCTACAAGCGAGGTGTACCTTTCTATTGATGTGGAAAAAATTGAACTTATAGTTTTCGAGTTACTGAAAGACGAGCGCAATTTAACGGTTGACGGTTAACGACAACTATCGGTTAAGTGTCGAATTAGCTTTAGTTAAATAAAATACACAAAAATAAAAATAGAAAAAAAGACAACTATCCGTTAACCGTTAAATTGCGTTTGCTCAATAACTCGAAAACTTCAAGTTCAAATTATTCTTTTTCACCTCAGTAGAAAGGTATACCTCACTTGCAGATTGGAGAACATTGAAAGTGAACTTTTAAGTGACCTTGGCGAAAATTGAGGCACATGTTCGTCCGAAATGCGTTAACGGTTAACGGCAAGCGTGCCCACCACTGTCCAGGAGTAATACCATGATTAATTTCTAGAGTAATCCCTGAATAAAAACTCTAGAGTATTTCCTGGATAAGTCTTTAGAAAAATCCCTGGAATAATCAGAAACATTTCTGGAAGTATCCGAGGAAAACTGCCTAGAAGAATCCCAGCAAGAATGCCAGGAGAAATCCCTAGAGGGATTACTGCATGTATCACAGTAAGAATTTCTGGAGGAGGCCTAGGAGGCATTCCTGAAACATTAGAAGCAGCAGCAATTGCTTATGGAATCCCAGAAGAAATTCCTGGATGAAAGTTAAGAGGAGTTCCTGGAAAAATCTAATGAGAAATATTTGACGAAATCCCAGGAAAAAATCCTTTAAGATTTCCAGGAGAAAACACCGAAGGTACTTCTGCAAGGCTCCTAGGGAGATTTCCCTGAATAATCCCAGCAAGTTTTTAAATGAATTCCTGGAGAAATTCTTAGAAGATTCCCTAGAAAATTCCGGGAAGTAAGAATTTCTGGAGGAGTCCTAGGAGGCATTGCTGGAAGAACCACAGCAGAAATAGCTTGAGAAATACAGGTGACATTCCTGGAGAAAGGCCAACAGGAGTTCCTGGAGGAATTCCATGAGAAATTTATGAGAGAATCCTTGGATAAAACGTCTTGCATAAAAATTCCTGGAGGAATTACCGGAGAGCTTCTGAAGAAATCACAGGAAAAATATCAGGAGGTATTCTTAGAGGAATTCTCTCTCTCTCTTCTTGGCGTAACGTCCTCACTGGGACAAAGCCTGCTTCTCAGCTTCTATGCCCAAGGAAGTCAAGGAAATTTCCTTTACGAAAAGATCCTGGACCGACCGGGAATCGAACCCGTCACCCTCAGCATGGTCATGCTGAATACCCGTGCGTTTACCGCCTCGGCTATATGGGCCCCTTCTTAGAGGAATTCTTGGTTGTATCATTTTAGAAATCTCAGCAGAAATCCTAGAAGAAATTGCTGGAAGAAACTACATAAACTACTAGAGAAACCCCTCCAGGAATGCCTGGGAGAATCCAAAGAAAATAATCCTTGGAATATCTAGAGAAGTTCCTGCAAAAATCGGTAGAGGTATTCTAGAAGAATCTATAGAGAAGGCCCTGAAGGAATCACAGGAAGAATTTCTGAAGGAATTTCAGGAAGATTTCCCGGAAGAATTCCAGCCATAATGCTAGGAAAAAAACGTATAGGAATCACTAGAAAAATTTCTGTACGTATCATATTAAGAAATTCTGAAGGAATTGTTGGAAGAATCGCAGTAGGAGTTGTTTGAGGTATTCTTTGAGGAAGGCTAAAAGGAGTTTCTGCAGGAATGCCATGAGGAATTTCTGGAGGAATCTTTGAATAAAATCTCTGGAATCCCTGGATGAATCCTTGGAGAAATCCCTGATTGAACAATCGAAGGAATTTCTGCAAGAATTCCAGGAAGCTTGCCTGAAAAAAATACCAGCAAAGAAGCCAAGGGAAAGCTCCAGGAGAATCCGTAGCATAATTTTCGAAGTACCACACTGGCATTTTCTGAAAGAAGAATTCCGGGAGATATCATAGAAGTATTTTTTATAGAAATCCTAAAATCAGGAATGCCGGGGGTATCCTAAGAGAAGTTCCTCTAACAAATGCCTGGATAAATACCTTCATTTCTCCTTGAAAGAATCGGTGGAAGAATACTGGAGCAATCCCTGATGGAATCGCAGGAGCAATTTCTGGAGGAATCTTAGGAAAACTTCCCGAAAGTATTGCAGCAAGTTAGTATGCCAGGAGAAATCCCTAGAAGTATTTCTAAGGGAGTCCTAATGTATATTTGGGATTCATGGAGGATGGCCAATAGAAGTTCTTGGAGAAATCTCCTATGGAATTTGTAGAAGAACCTCTGGAGGAAGTTCTAGATAAATCCTTGAAGAAATCTCTGGAGTAATCACCGGAGTAATCTCTGGAGTAATTCAGAAAAATCCCCTAGTAGAATTCCGGCAGGCACCACAATGAGAATTTTTGAAGGAGTTCTAGGAGAAATTTCTGGAAGAAACCCAACAGGAGTTGCTTGAGGAATCCTTGCCACAATTAGTTTTTTAAATTTTGAAAAATGTATCGATTTTTTAATTTTTACGAAAGAGCACCTTTTTCTAAGCCACTATGATTTTTTCCGATTTTTTAATCTTCATTTTGACACCTTTGATCAATTTCAAAATGATTTTTTATCACATTTTGACAACTGGGCAACAGCTTGACAGCTCCCCCAGTACAAAATGGAACGACGGGTGATTCATGAAATCGCCTCCATACAAACTTCAATTGAATTTTTGAATAGGACCCCGGCTACAAAAAATAATGAAAATTTGGATTTTGGCTCAGTTTGGCGTGTAGATTCAGAGTATGGAATTATATCAACACCCCTAAAAAGCCTATTTTCGGAGAAAGGCCAATATAAGCTCTTTCCTCCATGAGGAATTTCTGGAAGAATCTGTGAATAAAATCTCCACAGGAATTCTTGGAGGAATCACCGGAGGAACTTCTGGAAGGATCCCTGGAAGATTGTCTTGAATAATCCCACCAGGAATCCATGACGGATTCCCAATAGAATTTTTTAGAGGAATCTCTAGGAGAATTCCGAGAAGTATCATAGTAAGAATTTCCAAAGAAATCCTAGGAGAAATTACTGGATCAATCTCTGCAGAAATTTCTAGTATGTACAACCCCATCAGAGCTGCCTAGAGAAAACTAAGGGAAGTTTATTGAAGAAATATCGGAAGGAATCCATAAAGGAAGCCAAGAGAAATCACTGTATAAATGCATATAGTTATTTTTGGAGCAATTCATGGATAAGTCTGTTGATTGTTCCTAAAAATATCCAAAACGCCAAAACGTAAAACTGATATAAGCAATTCCGGGTGTGCTTAGGTTTTTTTCAAATGTACCATTCATGCAATTATTGTGTGAAGTTTTAAGTTTTAGGTGACTGTCTAGGAAAAATTCTAGGGGGTGCCAAATTTATTCTAGGGGGTGCCAGGCACCCCTGGAACCCCCCCTAGCTACGCCAATGGGCACGAAACACGAAAAACCCTGCAAAATTCCACCAGACTGAAAAATTATTCAATGTCGGGTCAAAGTCAGGTCACTTTTTATCGTAGGTTGAGCCACTGTTGGAACAACATCGAATAACTGTTGGGTCTACAGTGTATCAAACAATTGTCTGTACAGCAAATTTTCTGTCAAAATAATTTTTCATTCAAACTTTTATAACTTTTCTATGCGTTAAGGCGAAAACCATTTCCTCACTTTTTGGTTTTTGATTTTTCATAAAATAACGAAGCAAAATTTTCAAAGTCGTGCACATATAGAGTATGGATCAATGTATCTCCTGATTTTTTTTCCAGGTGGAAAATGTTTTTCGTTTTTGCAAAAACCATTTTTAAACAAAATTTCACAAAAAAAAACATGGAAAAACATTTTCCACCTGGAAAAAAATCAGGAGATACCTTGATTTATACTCTATATGTGCACGAAAACCGATTGTGAAAATATTGCTTCGTTATTTTATAAAAAATCAAAAACCAAAAAAATGAGGAAATGCTTCCAGTTTCGCCTTAATTAAAAACGCTGAAATATTGACCAATCATGAACCAAATATGGAAGCTCCATTGGTAAAACTTTGAGCGAGATTGAATAAGTTTTCTGAAAGTTATAAAGCTTTTAGTGAAACTTATAAGATTTTTGAACACATTTTTAAAACATTATATCTCAATATGTACTCGATGAAATTTTTTCAATTTTACACTCCCGTTCAAAAGTTTGGGGTCACCCCTTCAAAAACATGTCATTTTTTATAGGCTCATATCTCCGCCAATTTGCGTCCGATTTCAAAACCCTAGGTTTCATTCAAAAAATAATAAGTCAAAGAAACTTTGAACATGATTTAAAAGAAACTTTTTCAAAAAAAATTGTATGTAAACTTAACCCAAAGTTGCCAAATTTTCTAAAAAATGAATATAAACTTACGGCAGTGTCGCTGGAAGTTGGGTCGACCAAATTTTAAGATGAGAGCGGTAATATGACCCATTTTCTATTAGCCTTCAACTGCTTTTTACAGAACTTAGCTAAAAAATCTAGAAAAAAAGTTATTAAGTAAATTAATCCTTGATGTCATCGACCAAAAGTTTGGGGTCACCCCTCAATATGATGTATCGGCCAAAAGTTTGGGGTCACTTTCGTAAAACATGGAAAAGTGATTTGGTGATATCTTCGTCATCTATAGTTCAAT
>NC_085138.1:430934285-430967591 GCF_035046485.1 Aedes albopictus
TTGACCATCACCAGATAGTGGTCGGAGTCGATGTTGGCGCCACGATAGGTCTTGACGTCGATAATGTCGGAGAAGTGCCGTCCGTCAATCAGAACGTGGTCGATTTGAGATTCCGTCCGCTGTGGTGATCTCCAGGTGTAACGATACGGGAGGCTGTATTGGAAAAAGGTGCTACGTAAGGCCATATTTTTGGAGGTGGCGAAATCAATGAGTCATAGGCCGTTTTCGTTCGTTTGCTGGTGGGCGCTGAACTTACCAATCGTCGGTCTGAATTCCTCCTCCTGGCCTACCTGAGCGTTTAGGTCTCCTATGATGATCTTGACGTCGTGGCTTGGGCAGTGATCGTACTCGCGTTCGAGCTACGCGTAAAATGCGTCCTTGTCATCATCAGTGCTTCCGGAGTGTGGGCTGTGCACGTTTATTATGCTGAAGTTGAAGAATCGGCCCTTGATCCTTAATTTGCACATTCTTTCGTCGATCGGCCACCAACCGATTACGCGCCTCTGCATATCACCCATCACGATGAAAGCTGTTCCCAGCTCACGTGTGTTGCCGCAGCTCTGGTAGATGGTATGATTATCTCTAAACGTTGGATCCTGTCCTGCAGCGCTACGATGCCGAACCCGCGGTCCTTCAGTAGATTGGCGAGTATGCGAGTGCTCCCAATGAAGTTGAGAGATCGGAAGTTCCACGTACCGAGTTTCCAATCACAAGTCCTTTTTGTTCGCTGGGGTCGTTGCCGTTGGTCTCGTATTATTCTGTTGCCGATTTTCCGTTACAATGGTTTTTTACGCCTGGCTCGTAGGGCCTGACACCAACCCCCTACTTTCCGGAGGACCATAGTGCACCGTTGAGCTTAGAGTCCTTCCCTGGCACTCGGACGTAGATCAGCCGCTCCTAACATGGAGATTAGACGCTTTTGTGAGCCGCTCCTCCTGGGGAACAGACGCTCAGGATTACCGAAGCAAACTCCCCCCCCCCCCCTTCCCTGTCAACCTACGACCAAAGTTCCCACCGGGGTTGGTAACCCGATCTTCCCTGCTGGGCAGAGGCTAGTGGATCACAAATGGGATCTGAATTGCGCAGCATACCCAGCCTTTACCGTGCCGGAACGCCCATATAATGCCATAGAAATCCCCTGAAATGCCTCTTAAACTCTTGAGACAGCCCTGAAACGCCGCCTAAATCCTCAAGAACACCCAGAAACTCCCTGTAACACCTCTGGGACCCCTTGAAAACACCAGGAACGTTTCTGAAACTTAATGGAAACCCCTGAAACACCCCTGGAACACTGTTGAAACTCCTGGAACGTCCATGAAACCCCATGAACGCATATGAATTCCCATTATGTACTCCTGGAACGCCCATTGAATTCTCTGAAACTCGCCTCTGAAAAGCACATGGAACGCTTTTGAAGAGCCCTGAAACTGGAACGCTCCTAATACGGCACTGCAATCTGGATATTTTTATTGGTTTGCCCGCAAAGCTTATTTTGTAACAGTAATTTCGTAAACTTTCAGAAACTTTCGAAAATTTCAGATTTTCGGAAACTGTTCAACAATGCGTGTAATCAGTTTTGTATCTTTTAATTCCACCCTCTAAACTTTTCCTTTGAAAGATACGCGTATTTCGACTACCACTTATGATCTTTCTCAGTGTCAGCCTTTCCATAACTATAAGTTTTAGAGGGCGGATTGAAGAGCTAGAAAACTGATTACACTCAACCCAATTTGGGCTTTGTTCAGCAATTGGCGAATTAACCTATTTATTTAGGGTCTGTGTCAATTGGCGAATTAAAATTAATTTTTACTTAAATTTGACAGTTCTCCAAAGGAAATAATTATCGAACTGTCAAATTTAAGTGAAAATTAATTTTAATTCGCCAATTGACACAGACCCTCAGAAAATAATACGAACTTTATTGATGATATTTGTGCGACAAGGATTTGTATTTATTCTAAACACACTTTGTTTTCGAACATATAGGGTCTGGGACCATTTGGGCAGGAGCACCTATTTTGGGCACTTGCTGCTATAACTCAGTCAATTTTGAACCGATTGACTTGATTTTTGAAACAAGATCAGATCCGCACAGTATCTTGTCATGCACAAAAATTCAAGTCAATCGGATTGAAATTGACTGAGATATAGCAGCAAGTGCCCAAAATAGGTGCTCCTGCCCAAATGGTCCCAGACCCTACACTCACTGGGTTCAATATAACCTTTAAATGGAGCACTTTTTGATTTTCTATAGATCATTATCAATTTTCTATAATGGTAAGAACCTTTTGCTTGTACTAAGTTGTGATTCAATTTTCGTAGCACACTGTACAGAAGAACCATCAACACCTTCTTTCTGTTTTAATGGGGAAATAGTTCAGATAATTAAAAGAAGATTGATTGCCCCCGCAATTAGTTCGGATTTCAAACTGGTCGATGTTTTAATTTACCCGATTGGGTCATTCTATATCACCTATCTTTTCCACATCTGCTCTGATGAGGTGAACTTACCACGGCTAGTTGGAGATTATCGCCACCCAGCTCCAGTTTGATCTTCTTCAGACTGCCTACCATACCGGTGCAGGGACCGCACCAGTCCGTATAGATGTCCATAACTACCGCCGCCGGTGCCGCAACCGTCGAGGAGAGAAATGTGCGGTATGGAGACGTGTTGTTAGTATCGTTGCTAGTGAGCCAGCTCGAATCGAATTTCTCAACCTACCCAACAAACCATCACGTTCCAGGAATTTCTCGAATTCCTCGTCGGTGTTGATTTCCGCCTGCAGCTGCTGGACTCCTCCTTTCTTGGCCATTTCAGGGGCTGGTGGGGTGGTAACGACGTATGTAAGTAATCACTGCACGCACTATGCTAGGAATTTTGCAAACACAGGAAATTTAGGACTTTGGTTGGGGCCGAAAGGGAACAAGCCGAAAAGTACGATTCAACACCAGCCAGACGTAGCTGAGAATGAACTTCCACCAAAATAAACAACCGCAGGCGGTGGCCTAGGAAACGGAAACGCGTTGTTCCTTTCGCGCGCGCTCGGCGTTGCATCATGGTATGACGTCATCGTTTGGTGGCTTTTACGAGTGGGTGGATATTTTATGCAAGAAATTATTTACTAGTAAATAACTTTAAGCACGATTACCATACGGAATATGTTATGCAAAAAACACGGTAAAGGTCATACGTTGAAGTACATAGAAGGTCTTTCAATGAACATCAATCACGACAATTAGAACAGGAACGCCTACAGACGATGAAAGAACAAAAAAGTTCAATTTTTCACATGAGATATTGCTTTTATCAAAGATTTTTATCTATTATATTTGCTTTTATGATACACTCCACAGAAATGTTTTAAACTAGTGCCAGTCAATATTTAGTTTCACCATTTCACCATTTCTATGGCAATATTTATAGTATTTTAAAAGATTCTCGCAAAGGTTTCATTGAGTGTTTTACGAAACATTTGTTCAGAAAGTCTACGAATGATTCTATTAATACTTTTTCCGACGAATCATCTAGATAGAAGATCATCCAAAGAGTTTTCAAGAAATTTCAGACACAATTACTACCAAAAATTCTCCAGTGATTCCTTCGGAACCATAAATTCTTCCTAGAAATTACATAGGAATTCCCCCATCGGAAGAATAGTCTTCTAGAATTTCTTCATACATTCCTCCATGTTTTTTTTTCAGGAGATCCTGCAAATATTCCTTTAAGGATTTTTCTATGGTAGTCAAGTATCTCTTCAAAGATTATTCAAAGATTTCTTGATTTTACCTCACAGAAATTTCTCCAAGGATTAATTTTGGCATTTTCTCAAACATTTATCACTCATCCTGATGTTTTTTTTTAAGATTTCTTAAGGAATTTTTCGAAGAATTTCTTTAGAAATTCCTCCAAGGATTCCTTCAAGCATAACCGTAACGATTTCTTCGAAAAAAAAGCTGCAAGGATTCTTCAAAGGAGTTTCTCTAAGAGATGCATTCTAGAATTCCTCCAGGAAATTTTCAAATAATTCATTGGATAATAATTCAAGAATTCTTCCAAGGATTCCCACAGTAGTTCCTCTAAGAAAATCAAAAGGAATTCTTTCGAAAAAATCATCCGGGATTCCTCTGAAGAATTCTTTGAAATCCATCTACTGTAGGAATTTCCCCAAACATTTCTTCAGCAATTTTTGCTGGCATTGCTTTAGAAACTCTTAACAAAAATATAATGCAATTTTTGATAGGTCTTCTAGGAAACCTTTTGAAAAGTCATTCTAAATATCCGTCAAGCGTCCCTAGGGTTTATTAATGATTCCTCCAAAAACTCCTTCAAAAATCCTTTAAAAAAATAACTGAGGATTCCTGGTAGGGTCACCGTGCCCCTAGCAATCTGACGATCCCAAATTCATCCTATTCGAAAACTTCTAACACAAATACCAAAACAATAAAAGTTTTATTTCTTTGCTTTGAATAGGATGAAAATAAGAGGGAGCCTATATTCTTAGTAAAGGAATAGATACCCTATCCTAAAAAAATTAAATAATTTCTTCAGAAGTTACTTCAAGGATTCCTCGTAAGACTGTTTTTACAGTTTCTCTAGAAAATCTTCAAGTAAAGCCTGTATCCGCAATAATCGGGATACAGAAATACAGCTAGAACTCTGCAATTGATACATTAAAATTGCTCAAGTTTGGCCTAATAACATCTTATGATGTGTTCATTTCATCTACAAAATTTCATGTTTTGTTGTAGCAATGAAATAGCCAAATGTGCGCTATTGAATTTTGTACAGCCCCTAGTTTTGCTTGTCAGCGCTGTAGCTTTTGAATTTGGCAAAGGAACTTGTCAATCTACATTTGCCTATGCAACAAAATTAAAAAAAAAATCGATGCACTATCAACAATTCTATACAATTTCTCTAGCAATACCTCCAAAAATTCCTCAAGAATTTCTCCACGAATACCTTTAGGAATCAGTTTTGTACTTCTTAGTTCCGCCTTTTTTTGCATATTTTTTGTCAGATACGCGTATTTCGACTACCACTTGTAATCTTCCTCAGTGTCAGTTATCCACTGGATCTGTCAAAGGATAGTAGCAATCTTTTCCATGAATATCTTCAAAAAATCTTCCGGAAATTCCTTACAAAAATACTCTAGAAATTTCTTCATGATCTCCTTCAAGAATTTCTTCACAAGTACCTCCAAGAATTCTTCGAAGAATTTCTCCAAAAATTCTTGGTTTTAAGTATTTCTCCTGGAGTTTTTGCAAGCATTCATCCAGAAATACCTTTAAAAGTTTCTTCAAAAACTCTTTCATGGTTTTTTTTTTCAAAAAAATTCTGTAGGAATTCCTCCAGGGATTCTCCAGCAAATTCGTTAAGAAATTTCCCCAGAGATTCCTTCAGAAATTTCTCCAGTGGTTCTTTTAAGAAGTCCTCTATGTATTCCTTCAGGAAGTCTCCACGAATACCTTCAGAAATTTCTCCATGAATATTTTCAAAAAAAAATCCTTCAGAAATTCTTTAAGAATTGGCTGTAAAACCTGTATCCGCAATAATCGGGACAAATAAATACAGCTGTAACTCTGTAATAGATACATTGAAGTTGCTCTAATTTGGCCTAATAACATCTTTAGATGTGTTCATTTTTCCTACAAAATTTCATGTGAATCGGTGCAGTACTTTTTGTTGTAGCAATGAAAGAGTAGTATGTACGCCATAGAATTTTGTATAGCCCCTAGTTTTGCTTGTCAGCGCTGTAACTTTTGAATTTGGCAAAGAAAATGGCGGAAATTTTGAACACAAACCTTTCAATCTATATTTGTGGCCCAGGCAAAATTTCAAAATTATCGATGCACTATCAACAATTTTTTATTCGAAACATGTATTGGGACTGAACGTGATTTTAGCCCCTCAGACAGCAATTAGTCAGCACCAGACGCGCCAACTTGGCCAAATTATTGGGAGGGCAAAGCCTGGTTTTTCTGATTTTTTGCATGGGAAAATCGAAAAATCGTCAAATATTGGGGGGGCAAAACGATGCTTGCCCCCCCTAAGTTGGCGCCTATGGTCAGCACCCTTTATTGTTTCGATTGTACTATTGAAAGCACTATACCAATAATCATCAAATTTTGCAGGCATAATATACACATAATCAACTACCTTCTGTGGAAATTTCATGAAAATTGGCAGGGCAATTCAAAAGTTATGAATAGGCAAACTTCGCACATGAAAAACACAAAAAATTTTCACTAACACTCAGCCCTATCAACACCAATAGCTTTCAAACCAATTGATCAAAGTTGATGAAATTTTGCAAGAAAGTGTCTCTATAAGAATCATAACTGCTAACGGAACTTCATAATTATCATCACAGAAATGTGTACTGTAGCGTAAAGGAATCATCTATTATGCGAATGAAAATTGGTCATGATTGTAAAAAATGCTTAAAACCACGTCTGTTTGTTTTTCATCCACAGTTAAAAGTAATGCTTCGATTTTTTGAAATTTGGCACAAATAATAAACATACACCAAAGAGTTCTCAGTCAATTATTTGGCCAATTTTACCGATTCATTACAGAGGTACAATACAGCCGTGCTTCTGTGTCTCGATTTTTGCGGATTCAGGCTTTATGCCTATCCTTTAACCCTTTCCTTCCCACGACTTTGAACGACTATATCTATGCCAAAAAAGCGTTTACAAAAAAAGTGGTAGAACAAAAGTTATTGCAAACTGGCTAAATTTTTCGAAATCAATGAAAAAAATTTTGGTTGTATATCAACAGGTTTTTGATTGTTTATCAATAGTTCAACTATTGAAACAAGTAGTCAGTAGATGTGTTAACCTTATGAGGTTATAACCATATTCTAAAAATTATTGCATCATATTTATCTAATTTCGTTTGTCCGGAGTTCGTCGAAAATCGATGGTGCTCTAGAGCAACCATGGGAAGTAGAGGGTTAAGTGATTAATGTAACGCTAAGATTTGTTAGAAACTCAAAGGAAAGATTCGTCAATCAAATAAAGCATTCCTTGTTAAATTTATTCAATAATTCCTCCAAGAATGGATCGATGAAGCCAACTTTTCTAGCGTTCACCGCATGTGAACAGAGGCGCCACCGTTAATGGGCATTAACATTGTGGCAGCAGTGGAGCTATGTCAAACACACAAGACTACGGTGGCGCTATCTGTTCATTCTATAACGGTTGCTTTAGTTATTTTAGTGACCCATTCTACCGAGGAATAATATTGGCATATTTCCGGGGATTGACTTAGGACTTCTACCAAATTTTTATTTGAAATTCCATAAGCATTCTTTTAAAGATGCCTTTGGAAATTTCTCCCAATATTTCTTCTGGATTTTTTTTTTCCAAAAGTTTCTTTAGTTGTTTATCCAATAAATTATCTTGTGATTTCTCCGAAAATTCGTTCAGAATTTATCCAAGAATTCTCCTAATTTTTTTAAAATGATTTCATTAAGTAATTCTCCAAACATTCAAATAGATATTTCATACATAATTCCCCCAGGAGTTTTATCGATAATATTGTACAAGAAACCCGTCAGGAATTCTTTTACGCAAGGATTTCTCCATGTATTTCTATAATAACCTACTCTTGTTATTATTGTTTCGAAGATTCTTATTCAAGTTCCTCCAATAAATTATAATCCTCCAGAGGATCCTTTGAGGGTTTTTACTAGAAATGATTTCGTAGTTCCTCCAATAAGCCTTTCAAGGACTCATGAATTCTTCCAATAAATACTTCAGAATTTCAAATTAGAAAATATATAAGAATTCTTCCAAGAATTCTCACAGAAATTCTTCCAAGAAGTACTATTTGAATTCCTTCAATGAATCTTGATGTTCTTCCAAGGTTTCTATCAGAAAGTTTTCTTTTGATACGTTCAAAGATTTCTTTAGCAATAACACCTAGGATTCGTACAGATTTCCTTCACGAAACTTCTAAGAAATGTTTCTAACCATTTCATGAAGTGTTTTTCCAAGTGAGGAACATCAAGAACTTGAATATCTTTTACGATTCATCTAGGAATTACTTCAAGAACATCTTTACAAATTCCGTCGAGATTTCCTTCAAAAGTTGCTCCAGTGATTGCTTCGGGAGCTCCAACAAAGCATTTCTGAAGAAATGTTTTCAGTAATATTCTTAAGAATTACATAGAAAGCTTCTTAAAGATTTCCCAAATCGATTCCTTTGGGCCTACTCCACCCACGGTAGAAGTGAAGTAATGTGCGATCTTTCAAGAATTCCAAAAAATTTCAAGAATTTGTTTAGACATTTCCTCGAACGATTTTTCTAAAAGTCCTTTCAAGGATTTTTTGGAATTTGTTTTAAGCATTTCTTTAGTTATACCTGCAGGGTTTTTTTTCTGAAATTCCTTTAATAACACTAGTTTACAGCATTTTCGAACTCGGTAGGCTGATGATCATTTTTTGTGTAGAATCATGCCCTGAGTTCGGAAACGCGAAGGAAAAAAATTACAGTAGAGCGGATTTTTTTTCGACTTTCCATACAAGGTTGATGATTTGAAATCGATTTTTGTTCTACCTCATACCTCGATAACCTCGATATAACGTAACTCGATATAACGTAACTTTTTTTTGGTTCCAACTTTTCACTATTTAAATAATTAGAGTGATTTACAAAATTTTCTATATGATATTACACCCCTCCTGGAACCAAACCTGCTATCTAGTTATGGGTTATGGGACAAATTTCAAAGTTTTTTAAGAGTTTTCGGTGTCACAGTTGATGAGACATGTTATACAACACTTCACAGAACAAACATTACATCTTCTACTCATTAGTGACATTACATCCCTACTGAAACATAGCCTTTAAATTCTAAACGATATGACAGTAGACAGCATTGGAAGTGAACTCGTTTTCGTGTGATAGTAACGGAACAGTCCGCTTTGTCTAAGAGTAAATTTTGCAGAAAATTACTAGAGAAATTCTCTGATAAATCCCTGGAGGAACTTCTTGAGAAATCACTGGAGAAATTCGCGAAGGAATCCTCAGAAGAACGCTTGAAGACATTCCTGAATAAATGGTGGAACTACTGAAGGAATGTCTGAAAAAAAAAATCCGTGCTTTATCCTCGGAGGAATTTCTACCGCAATAAACACAGTTATTCATGGTAACATTCAGGGGCAGTCTTTAATTACATAAGGAACTTCTGTATAAATCTCATCAGGAACTTCTGGAGAAATTCTTGCACTGGTAGAATCTTACTCGGATTTTCAAGAAGGGTTACAATGAGAATCCATGGAAAAAAAGCTTAGGAAGAATATCTGAAGTAATTTAAAAAAATCCTGGATGCATTCCAGGAAGAATTTCTGGAAAAATCAAATAAGAAATATCTGGAGGAATCTTTGAAGAAATTTCTAGTGGAATTCCATCTGTTATTCTTGGAGAACCCCTTTCAATATTTTTTTAAAGAATTACTTTTGTATCTCAGTAGGAAACTTCTAAAGAATCTCTGAAGAAACTTTTGGAGAAATCACAGAAGTTTTTTTAGCGGAATCTGAAGAGGAAATCTATTGAAAACTCCGTCAAATTGTGCTGGACGAGTTGCAGCAAGAATACCTGGGTAAATTTGGCAAATACCCAAGTAACACACCTGTCATAGAAGAGTCACAGCGCAGGTTTTCATGACGCAGAAGTCACTGCGATTTACTTCCAGCAAGTATGAATTCATTTGTTAGAGGTAAGTCACAGTGACTCCTGCGCAACAAAACCTGCGCCGCCGTGAGTCTTCTGCGACAAAAGTATTACTTGGGACTCTTCGAACAGGAATAGTTGAAATATTGGAACTTTTTGGAGGATCCTTGCAGGAGTGACTGAAGAAATCCTAGTAAAAATTTAAGGAGAAACGACAGAATTGAACCTTGGAAAAATCTTGGACAGAATAAATCTTGAAAAGCAAATCTCTTTGGGGTATCCTACAGAAATCCCCTGAGAAACCACAGGGAAGGTTCGTGGAGGAATCATATCAAGCACATCTGGAGCAATCAAGGCAGACGTTCCTAAAAGAATCATAGCAGATATAAAACTCAGTAAGAATTTATGGTGGAATCATAGAAGATAGAAGGATTCTTGTATAAATATCCTTACTTCAGGACTTCAGGATGAATCACATGAGTTTTTCATGAGGCACACAACCAGGAACTCCTGGGTGAATTCTCGAATTATTTCTAGAGGAATCCCAAGAGGAATTCCTGGAGGCATCATCGGATTATAATTTTGCCTTCGTCACATAGATTTCTTACTTATAATCACAGCAATAGATAACGTTTAACGTTTGATCAGTATTAGATGCAAAAAAGGAGAAGAATCTTGATTTATGTGACATTGGCTTAAATAGTTAAATACAGGGTGTTAGGTTCATGAGTGCAAACTTTTTAAAAAGTGATAGAGGACCATAAATAGTGAAAAAAAACTGTTCGAAAGATTATTGAATTTTTAGTGAAATGGCATCTTTCAATCGATTGGTTTAGTTAAATAACTATGTTTTCAAACCAAAATTGAAAGAAAACGATAAGAGATAGAAGTTTGATGTCAAAGAACGAATTGTAGAGTGGAGCAAAAGAAAGAGATTTAAATTATTACGCATTTTTCAAAGATAGTTGACAAAAAAAACAAATTAAAACACACTACTTTTAAGCTATTTGCTCAATAAAACGTAGTTATTTAATTAAACCTATCCACAGTGTTTTATTTTGCCGATTTCGTGCGCTTTTTTAATAACGTTTCATACGTTGATTTTTGCGATATAGTTTCTTCGGAGAAGTTTCTACATAAGACAAAGCGCATCTTTTGACATGAATAGTTGGATGATCAATCCACCTATAAGTGAGATGAAAAAAAATATTTTTTTCAAAAAATGCAGATAGGCGTTTGATGTCTTCGGCAAAGTTGTGCAAAATGCAATTTTGAACAACTTTGTCAAAGACGCCGTAGAATATGAAAATAACTTAAACTTTTGTATGCAAGTGTATTCTTTATGTGTTATGGTAAATAAACAAACAATCATCAAACTTTGAAAATATTTAATACCTTCTTAATTAAATGAGATAGAAAGTCGCAATTCTCAGCAAAATGATGTATTTTTGTATGCTCAACAACTTTATTGAACATGAAAAAATGGTAGAACCTAACCTAAGATACATGCTAAGTATTCGACTTATGTATGATCTTACAAACTTTTAAAAATATACAAAATTCAATGATGAAAAAATATATATAAGAAAGGCTGGAAATCACTGTTGGGTAATTAACATATTCTTTTTGGTTTTTTTTTCAAAATATGCATTTAAAACGAAATTCGGGAAAAAAATTTTTTGCTTCGATATAACGTAACTTCGATATAACGTAACGAAAATAAAATTGCAGTTACGTTATATCGAGGTAGATTTTTTAGATTGTATTTTTCTTATTGAAAAAAATACATTTCTTCATATATTTTTGAAAATTTTGCTAAAATTTAAGAAGATCGTCCCTAAAACACGCCAATATCTTGAATCAGCTTTTAATTTACGGAAAAAGATTTAAAATTGGTTAAACAAAACGCAAGATATTTGAATTTTAGTAAATTCCATATTTTAAAAAGTTGTAAAACTCGATATTAAGCTAAAACTCAAAAACTGCTCTACTTAAAAATTTTTGAAGCACGGTTTCAGCGCTAAATTGTACTTCAAAAATTTTGGTCGTTGACAGAAGTTCACGACTTTCATTTTATTTTGTAAACTAGTGTAATTGCTGTAGTAAATCGTTCAAACGTTCCTTATACGATTTTTTGAAGTTTCTTTCACAATTCGCACAAAAGAATCCTACACGCAGAAAAATAAATTGTAAACATAATTAAATTCTAGTTCAAATCAACCGATTTTTCAGTTTACTATAGCGACAAACTGATTTCTAGTTTAAACTGAACTGTTGCATTGTTTGATAATACAAATGTTTTCATTTGACGAAATTTTTCACAGTTTGTTAGAATAAACAGAGATTTGGTAGTTTCAACATAAAATAACAGATTGTTTTAAACGACTGCACTTTTGTGACTAACAAAGCCGGAATGTGATTGTGTTGGTGACGGCAGCTCCTGCGGCAGCTCGGAAATCTATTTTTAGACCGTCGGTGAGCGGATGGGCAGGAGAACGACTAAAAAAAAGACAAAAAATGCGAAGCCGATCAACTTTTTGTGGATGCTGTCGTGAGTACCTGCGCGTTATCCATCACGACCAAAGCTGCACTTGGAAGTTGGCGTGATGGATTTGCTGCACCTTCTTCGTTGTGGCGATGTTGGGGTAAGCATTTTATAGGTGTGTGAGTGCTTTCGGACCATGTTTATGGTTTTTATTTTGTTGAAACAAATGAAATTTTTGACATTATATGAAATGATGGTAATCGGTTGTTTTTATCGATAAACTCTAAATGAAAACAATTAAATATAACTTTGGAATAAGTAAATTCTCAGTTTGAAAATCAACCATGCTTTTTATTGTTTTAAACAAGCGCCATTTTTCTGCGTGTATAAGAATTCCACCAAGGATTTTCTCCAAGGATTTTTCAAGCTACGTTATAAGGATTCCGTCAGGGTTTTTTTTAGTTTTCGTTCAGACTAACCTACAAGGATGTACAGCATATCTTAGGCTTTACTTCAACGTCATTAGTTAGATTGTTTTAGACAAAAAAAAAACAATTTATGAGAAAAATGCTGAAAATCACGTTTTTCCATATAAAACTTCATACAATTTTCAATCGCAATGCGGTATATGGGGGCAGCAACCAATCGCTCCCAAATTTTGCACAGTTGTTTCGGATGCTTGAAGGACCCGAAAAAGCTTTGTTCCAAAAAATCGACACTGTTGACCCAGTCTAATGAACACATTCATCCCCAAACGATTCCTGCACAATTTTCCTCTGGGGGTCCTGCAGAAATTCCCCCAAGAACAGAAATTTCTCCAAGGCAATGAGAGTTTGAGAGGAATTCTTTGAGGTGTACGCCATTGATTTCTTTGAGAAATAATTCTGACAGTTGAGTTATTCCAAAAATCCCTTTGCATTCAAAATTTCTTCGAGAACCAATTCCCCATAGTACTTCTAGCCTAACGTGTGAAAAAGCCTAGGTGCTTTCTGTAAACAAACTTATTCGTGCACCGCCATCAAAAAGAACACACATCACGGATTTTTTTTAATATTAGGTATAGGTGTAGGTGAGTGTATCGAGATGGACCTACTGCAACTAAAACATGTTTGTTTAATAAATCGCTCTTGGGCCCTGTTCACATGTTATACTAGATTCCATAATAGTTATTTATGTGACGAGTTGCAAAAAGTTGATTTTTTCAGCACGAGTCGTACATTTATCCAACGAGGCTTGCCGAGTTGGATAAATACGAAGAGTGCTGAAAAAATCGAGTTTTGCAACGAGTTCCAAACAAAATTTTATGCAATGATTTTTTTCATAATGCAACTCATTCGAGTTGCATAATGTTCATAATGCAACTAAAATGAGTTGCATTATGAACATTATTCAACAATTTTTCATTATGCAACTCATTTCAGTTGCATATTGAACTAGTTCGGAAAAATTAGACATTATGATACCAAAATGAGTTATATAAAATATAAATTATGATACTGAATTGCATAAAGTATTTTTTTATCATCAAAGACACCTCCAAAATCAACCCAATGATTCTTTCCAAATACATCTGAGAAGTATTTCTTCAAGTATTCCTTCGGAATACTCCAAAATTCCAGTAAAAAACTCCCAAATATTCAGGTATGGCTCCTACCATGATATAGTAAATGTTCTGAAGATGATTTCCGACTGGGATCAAATTCATTAGAATCTGCAACATTGATTCGTACGCCAAAATAGGACACATAACGAGAATTGAACCCATGACCATCTGATTATCAACCGGCACATTCACTCTCAAGTTCAATCGAAAACTGATAAGAAGCGCGATAGAAGGCAATTGTAAAAATAAATTCAGGTGGTTCGGGAGATAAACTTGTTGGCCTTTGTAAAATCCACATGATCTTAATTGAAACATCTGCAACTGCAACTATCCAATCTTGTTTTTGTTTCCCTTTGGGATAAGGGAATGATTATCATTTGGCGTGTGTTCCGTGGTGCTGATGACCGCTCTAAAGCGAATTTCTAAAAATATCGCCCTTATCAGTATTGCCGTTTGAACAAGGCAATCGACCACCATATTGATAAGCGATTGATGAGCACTTTACACACTGCAACCAGCGCGCGATAGATGTGCAAACCGTGCGTGACTTTCTCAGAATGTTAAACGGATCATGTTTCGTACATTAACAACGGCTTCGATTAACCATCAATCCAAGCTCGGAGGAGTGTGAGGATGGTCTAAAAAAATTTCGGCATTCATTTGCATATGTTTCCCATGCTGACAATGGTTTGCAGTGGTCTCGAAACTACCTACTGCTAGTTGCTGCACTATGCCAGCGAAAAACTGCACATATGTGCAGCCGATTTGAGATTTGCAAATGCCGTAGTTAACGAGACCATTTCAAACGCGATAAGATCACCTGCCAGTAGTGCACTTTAAGTTTAAGGATTGTGCGGTCATTATCTTATCAAATGCATCGCTAGTTTCGATTTTCCGTTGCATCGGTGTTATAAGTGTGAAGACGGTGAGTTGATGTGGTGCATTTGGTTGTAACGATCGTTCAACAATCATCTACACGACCAACCATTTGCATACCAGTGCTAATTGAGTGTCAAAACAGTCGCCCAATTGCCACTGCTACTGATCGCCACGAGATGATAGTCGCATTCTCCGAAAAGGGGCAATAAAAATTGTTAAAAAAGATAAAACGCAAAAATGGGAATTAACTCGTGAAGTCTCGAATACCAAAAATATCCAGTGTAGGTACGTTCGAGACCACAGCGAATTGATAAAATTGGTCGCCCAAGCCGAACACCCCAAAAATAGATCACCAAGCTAGGCTATCGAAAGAAAAAAACCGAAAAATTAGATTCTCTATAACAATGGACAATCAGCTGCTCGATAGGGCTATCAGGGGAAGAAATAATGATTGGCTTATCAAACGAAAACTGGAGGCTGGTCAAGCACGGCCGGTCGGTGGGCAGTCTTATCAAATGTCGATAACCTGATTAGAAGTGGTCAACTCGGAAAGACATTTGAAAAACTTCATGTTTCTTAACTGCTATCTAGAATTTGAAATGAATCAGTTTTGTTATTGAATTAAGATGTAATAAGACAGCTTCTATGATTTTTTCAATTATATTTTAGTTTTATTGAGAAGCTGTTTCTAGAAATCCATTTCATTGGGTATCCACAAAAATATAACCCATTATGAATCATCCCAATTGTAAAGACATATGAAACCAATTTCGCATAATTCAACCCTCAATTTGCTCATGTTTCATGTAGAAATATGTATTCGATGGCGATGACAACAAAAACACATTTAAGTGCCTCTAAAATATGATACCGCACGCAATATAAATTTCAACAGACCATCTACCAACAAGTCTCATGAGCTGCATGGGACAACCAACGACGACGACCGACGGAGTGCACACCTGTTGATTTTGAAAACTGTAGCTACATAGGTATCTGCACAAACACGTCGTAACCTATTTGTTAAACATAAATCGTTCGTTTAGGAGCGCCTCCATATTTCAGTAGCAATATGATCCAGCAACAGAGAAAAAAATCGCCATGCTGCTTCCGACTTTCTGCCTTGTTGCCGGTGCGGTGTATGGTTGGCATTTACATAAATCAACACGCGGGCGCACGTTGGGGGCTCCCTCTCCCACGCGAATAATAGTATCGTTTTATTTTTGAGCGCCACTCACTGCCTGTTCCTCCGTAGGTACACCGTAGAGATAGGCAGAAAACTGGCCTCCCATCAGCATAGATGCAGATTGTGGACCTCCTGTTGCGTGATGAATTAGATTACGCTTCATTGCTTCGATCGGTTTTATCTAATAATGTTATGCTGAGCGTTGATGATTAACATACATTTTTATCGAGACTAATGACGAATTATTGGGATTTTAAATTCTCTGATTGATGATCATAATAAATTTAATTTTCAGAATTAATAAAAATTAAAGTAGAACAGTTTCTAAGTTTTAGCTCAATATCGAGTTTTATAACTTTTTTAAATTTGGAATTTAATAAAATTCAAATATCTTGCGTTTAGTTCAACCAATTTTGAATCTTTATCCATAAAATAAAAGCTGAATATAATACCATTCGATCATCTGAATGCAGGTTTCGCGTCAGATTGATGAAATTCAAGATATTGGCGAGTTTTAGGGACGATCTCCTTAAGTTTTAGCAAATTTTCCAAAAATATATGAAGAAATGTATTTTTTTCAATAAAAAAAAAAATCAATTTAGAAATTCTTTCTCAACTTTTATTTGAAATATCATATGTAGGCGAGTTACAATAAAAAATTCAGCTCAATCGGAGCATTGATTACGGAGAATGAGATGTGTGAAGTGAGCGACTTTGCTTAAAAATAGAACAAAAATCGATTTAAAATCATCAACCTTGTATGGAAAGTCGAAAAAATTTCCGCTCTACTGTAATTTTTTCCCTTCGCGTTTTCGAACTCAGGGCATGATTCCACATCAAAAACGATCATCAGCTTATCGAGTTCAAAAATGCTGTAAACTAGAGCAATCAAATTAGGATTAAACTGTGATTATGATGATTTAAAAAAAATGACCTACTCAATGTAAACGATTATTATTATTAGCAAAGAGTTGTTAGCAGAGTTATATGGCAACAACGATATGGTGATTGAGAAACCGCTTTTCTCTATCGACCGGTGTACAAAGTGACACGAGTTCCACGTGATCGTATCATGGAATATCAAATCGACAGCATCTGCATCAGCTCTAAATAGCCTCCTTGATGTGTGGAACAAACGTAGACTTGACATTGGGTCCGACCAATACCTACTAAACGGCAAGGCTGCGCATTAGTATGGGACACGCTTGTATGGAAAAAATAAATCCTCGCTCCAGTCGACTTTTTAGATCCCATTTAGGTCCCATATGAACTGTACATACCAAATTTCAGCGCAATCGGTGAAACTATAATTTAGCGCAAGCGGTTCAAAGTTTGCTTAGGATTTACTATGGGAAAAGTTACACTTTCAAACAAAAAATCCCAGAGGTCGCCCTTTGTCTCCTTAATTCAAATCAATTAACGCTTCTTATAGAAAAATCATTTATGAAACTTTCCTTCGAAGACCGCAAAACGATAGGATGCTTGTAGAAAAAGTTATTGATTTATTTCCGACTAGCGATCCAACGAACGGCTTTTTGTTTTGTTTTATCAGCAGCACTGTAGCTGCTGCCTTGGCTGCTGCTGTTTCTGGGGTTGGTGATGCCTCCCGCCACCCCATGCAACAACGGCAGCAGCAGTGCTGCTGATAAAACAAAACAAAAAGCCGTTCGTTGGATCACTAATCGGTAATAAATTAATAACTTTTCTCACAAGCATCCAATCGTTTTGGGGTCTTCGAAGGAAAGTTTCATAAATGATTTTTCTACGAGAAGCGTTGATCGATTTGAATTAAGGAGACAAAGGGCGACCTCTGGGATTTTTTGTTTGAAAGTGTAACTTGTCCCATAGTAAATCCTATGCAAACTTTGAACCGCTTGCGCTAAATTATAGTTTCACCGATTGAGATGAAATTTTGCACAGTTCATATGGGACCTAAATGGAATCAAAAAAGTCGACTGGAGCGAGACTTTGATGTTTGTCCCATACTACTGCGCATTCAATGTAACTTTTTCAGTCAAATAGACTAGCAACATTAGAACCATCATAAAACTAAAATAAAAGGTATAAGGTCTCATGACAGTTTTCAAAATCTCGACTGATTGGTCATCAAAATTTTACTTGAGTTGTTGTCGGGCATTCTTGCAACATGCCCTGCCCACCGTATCCGTCCAGCTTTAGCCACTTTCAGGATGTTGGGTTCACCGTAGAGTGCAGCGTTCATCCTTCTCCGCCACACACCGTTCTCCTGCACGCCACCGAAAATCGTCCTTAGCACGCGTCGCTCGAAAACTCTGAGTGCTTGCAGGTCCCCCTCGAGCTTCGTCCATGTCTCGTGTCCGTAGAGAACCACCTTATTAGTCTAGAACATGGTACATTTGGTACGGGGGTGAATCTTTTTTGACCGCAGTTTCTTCTGGAGCCCGTAGTAGGCACGACTTCAACTGATGATGCGCCTTCGTATTTCACGGCTCACGTTATATGTCAGCCGTTAGCAAGGAACCGAGGTAGACGAATTCTTCTACCACCTCGAAAATATTTCCGTCTATCGTAACATCGCTACCAAGGTTTGTCCAGTCTCGCTTAGTCCCACCTACCAGCATGTACTTTGTCTTAGCCGTATTCACCACCAGTCCGACCTTTGCTGCTTCACGTTTCAGGCCTGTGTACAGTTCTGCCATCGTTCCAAATGTTCTAGCAATAATATCCATATCATCCGCAAAACAGACAAATTGGCCGGATTTCGTGATGATCGTCGCAAAACTCCCTCTAGGGCGATGTTTAATAGTAGGCAGGAAAGTCCATCACCTTGTCGTAGTCCCCGTCGAGATTCGAATTGGATAGTTCACCCCAGAACTCTTACGCTTTTCTGCACACCGTCCATCGTTGCTCTTATCAGTCTGGTAAGCTTCCCGGGAAAGCTGTTCTCGTCCATGATATTCCATAGCTCTGGGCGCTCGATACTGTCGTATGCCGCCTTGAAGTCGATGAACAGGTACCTAATAAAGACGACGGAATATGATCTGGGATAGCACTTTGTAAGCGGCATTTAAAATGGTGATCGCTCTAAAGTTCTCACACATTAACTTGTCGCCTTTCTTGTGGATGGGACAGATTATCCCTTCCTTCCACTCCTCCGGTAGCTGTTCGGTTTCCCAGATCTTGGCTACTAACTGGTGCAGACAGGTGGCCAACTTTTCCGGTCCCATCTTGATGAGTTCTGCTGCGATACCGTCCTTACCAGCCGTTTTGTTGTTTTTGAGCTGGTGGATGGCATCCTTAACTTCTCTCAGCATGGGAGTTGCTTCGTTCCCGTCCTCTGCGGCGCCAACAAAGTCATATCCTGCGCTGCCTTAATCCCCCGTGCCTACATTCTCATCGCCATTCAGGTGCTCGTCGAAGTGCTGCTTCCACCTTTCGATCACCTCACGTTTGTCCGTCAGGAGGCTCCCGTCCTTATCCCTGCAGATTTCGGCTTGCGGCACGTAGCCTTTGCGGGATGCGTTGAGCTTCTGGTAGAACTTACGTGTTTCTTGTGAACGGCACAGCAGTTC
Source organism: Aedes albopictus (assembly GCF_035046485.1). Classification (NCBI taxonomy): domain Eukaryota; kingdom Metazoa; phylum Arthropoda; class Insecta; order Diptera; family Culicidae; genus Aedes; species Aedes albopictus. The sequence continues at coordinate 430,953,669 of NC_085138.1, forward strand.
CATTTCCTCGCACTCCGCTTCTTCCAGGCGGCGCTTTTCTCCCGGAACAGACGAGTCTGCTACTTCCGCTTCTGTCTGCATCGCTCCACATTCTGTCGGGTTCCATGCTACAGCATTACCGCTGGCGCTGCATTCTTCTCCTCCAGAACCGCTCTGCACTCCTCGTCGAACCATTCGTTTCGTCGACTCCGTTCTACGTACCCGATAGTGCTCTCGGCTGCGATGTTGATGGCTGCTTTGACTATACCTGAGCAGGAATAAATAACTGACACATAGCTGAAGCATACCGAAGTCAGGTATCATACCAAGACAAGGTATTGGTCGGTTATCCAGGTATTGAAAATAACTTATTTAGGTATTCTGTAGGTATTGACAAAATACCTGCACTGGTTATTGATTTGGTGTTGAGAACTGCTTGAGATATTATTCAATTATGGAAAAATCACTATTTGTATGGAAAAATCGCTTATTATTATTCAGGTATTGCCATACCTGATGTCATTATTCACGCGTTATGCACAGAATACACACCAGTTATTATTTTAGGTATTTTACTATGCAGGGCTTCTTAATACCTCATTCAGGTTGTAGGTATTCGGTTTTCCATACCTGAGTTAGGTATTCTTCAGCTATTTTCTCCTGCTCGGGTACCCCAGCACTCAGCAGTCCTCTAGAGGGGCCACATTGAGCACACCCTCGTTCGGCAACGCTGCCTCGAGCGTATGCGGTGGCGACATCCGGTTGCTTCAGTCGCTCTAGATCGTACTGGGGCGGCCGCTGGTACTGTACATTGTTAATAACGGAGAGTTTTGGGCGCAGTTTAACCATCACCAGGTAGTGATCAGAGTCGATATTAGCGCCACGATAGGTCCTGACGTCGATAATGTCGGAGAAGTGCCGTCCATCAATCAGAACGTGGTCGATTTGCGATTCCGTTTGTTGTGGTGATCTCCAGGTGTAACGATACGGAAGGCTGTGCTGGAAGAAGGTGCTACGAATAACCTCTAATTTACTACATTTTGCGTATTTGATGCACAAATTACGATGTTTTTGATGGTAAAAATATTTTTTACAATATTTACTCAAATTTTACGGTCTATTTCACAATTTGATCAAAAAGTAAAAGTATTCGATCGTATTCGACATGCAACCGGTCTAGGATACTAGTTTTGACTCTTCTTTATCGAATGCTAACGCTCTTTTTTGCGGGAATTTGAGGGAAAGCAAGTTACAGCGATTTTAGTGCATGCGTTAATTTTACAATATTTATATTTTTACAATATATACACTAGTTTACAAAATAAAACGAAAGTCGTGAACTTCTGTCAACGACCAAAATTTTTGAAGTACAATTTAGCGCTGATTTCGAAACCACGTTTCAAAAAAATTTAAGTAAAGCAGTTTTTAAGTTTTAGCTCAATATAGAGTTTTACAATTTTTTTAAATATGGAATTTACTAAAATTCAAATATCTTACGTTTTGTTCAACCAATTTCAAATCTTTTTCCATGAATTAAAAGCTGAATACAATACCTTTCGATCATCTGAATGCAGGTTTTGCGTCAGATTGATGAAATTCAAGATATTGGCGAGTTTTTGGGACGATCTCTTTAAATTTAAGCAAAATTTCCAAAAATATATGAAGAAATGTATTTTTTTCAATAAGATAAAAACTATCTAAAAATTCTTTCTCAACGTTTATTTGACATATCATATGTAGGCGAGTTACAATAAAAAATTCAGCTCAATCGGAGCATTGATTACGGAGAATGAGATGTGTGAAGTGAGCGACTTTGCTTAAAAATAGAACAAAAATCGATTTCAAATCTTCAACCTTGTATGGAAAGTCGAAAAAATTTCCGCTCTACTGTAATTTTTTTCCTTCGCGTTGTCGAAATCAGGGCATGATTCTACACCAAAAATGATCATCAGCTTACCGAGTTCAAAAATGCTGTAAACTAGTGTTATAATCATTCACTCTTGCCATTACGACGCAATCACTTTATGGCTTGCGAAATAATAAGGACTGTTCAATTTATAAAACGGACAAGTTTACAAGGCTATAAAAAGAAGACACGTTGTTCAAATTTAACCACCCTTGATTCGTTGTTTAGTACATCATCTTTCATTATAGTATTCATTTTTGAATCGAATAAAAATAGTTTTATTTTAAAGAAAATCGGTCAGGTGTAAAATAAGGCGAATTTTTCGATTTCTGAAAATTGAAAATATATAACAGTAATTTTGTTCAAATATGGTATATTGTTTTTAATACCAGAAAAGTATGTGCCATGCTGCAGCAGCATGAGTAATAAACATTCTGACAAAATTTAAACTCAATTGGAAAATTAAGTGTTGAGATATTAAAGTCTCAAGTGAGATTCGATTTTTTGAATAAAATTCAATTGTAAAGCAAAAAGGGAATGAAAATATTAAATAATCAATTGTTTTATGCATTCAGTCGAAAGTGGGAATAATGTGGTTTTAAATGCAGAAAACTGCTTCTTAATAGCATTGTTGGTTTGGTTACTGTGCGCCATTACAGACACAGTTATCAAAACAGTTTCGTTCTTTGAAGGTTCTTCCAAATAACAATGCAACCAAATGCAAATTTTGCAAAACAATGATGTAGGAAATAAAAACTTTGCATCCGATTATTATTAAATAAGGTGTACAATAACATAAGACCAACTTTGTTGAAAATAAATAATAACAAGATTCGCTAGAGTCGAAAATCTGTATCAATGGAGCAAAAAATATGAAACTTTTTTATATGGCCATCTTTATGGATTAAATTTTGGATGAAAAATGCAATTAAAAGTAAATTTCTCTTCTGTATCATTCAGAGAGCAATATTCTACTACTCTGGACAAATTTTTAGCCGAATCCGTGATGCTATTGCAACACAGGACTTAAATGAACATTTTTTAATGAATTCTATGAAAACAAGGCAACTTACTATATCATGCTGGAGACTGCTTGGTGCATTATTATTGACCAACTATTGAGCTTTACCTTTAGTAGAATAGTATAAGATTCCAATACATTAAAAACTTCATGAAAATGTGCATGTTAAGTATGTGGAAAATTATGTCGAATTTAGAGAAATGGGGTTTTATTGATGTTTTACGAAAACCGCTTTATTTACACAACAAAGAACAATTTGGTTAATGTTATATTTTTCCTACATTTGAGAATAACTATAGAAAGTTATGCAAAAAACTGATAATGGTTTTATTGAAAAATAAAAAAGATATCGCACAAGCAAGTTGTCCGTTTTATAAATTGAACAGTCCTTATACATAGCAACAAAGAACTATTATTCCGGAAAGTTTTGCTTCAGATAAAAATGCTTTTAAATCAAGACCACACACTTACTCAATGTGCAAAGTTTCGATATATCAATCCGTGTGAACAATTAAAATTTTAATTAACTCAATGTACTTATGTACAGATGGATAACTTTTTAGTGAAATTAGGAACATATCCACAGCTCAGTTGAGATTTAACTCACGACCGTTATATGCTACACAAGTGCTTTACCGACTAAGCTACCGAGCCTATCAATGACACGGTATTTTAGTTGTTATAAGGAAAATCAAATCTTTCTCTTAATCGCAAATGTATACATTTCACTTGTACATATATACGAAAAGTGAGCGTAATTTGATTATAGTTCAGATACCGGTGCCGAGTCATTTGGCCAAACGCCATTTGGCTGTTGGCCTTAAATTTTGGCTAAAGGAGAAAGGACGAACTTAAACGATCGCGCCACTATTCTCCACATCAGTATAACTCAAAAGAATTGCCTATGATTTAAAGGTGGAAAAATCTCTGATGAAATATTGACAGTTTCAACGCCAACTCATCCCTGAATTGTAAAACTAGAAAGAATAGTCAATGATTGAAAAAAAGGAAAAAATGATGATTATCAAATTGGCAGCTAGAATGTGAAAAGGTGTCTGGTCATTTGGACGAATGCCGCTTGGTGGAATTATGTTCAATAAATATAACATAATTCCGCCAAGCGGCATTCGGCCAAATAACCAAGCCCCTGAAACACCTGAGCAGCGGATTTATTCACCAAAAACTTATCCATCTATACATAATGTTGGAGAGTACATCAATGCCCTCTTAAACTACAACCCTGTACTCTAGATGTTACCGGCAGCTACAACCGATCAAGTCAACACAATGCACAGTCCAATATCAACAATCCGAAGTATGCTGAAGCACTGTGATGGGCTACCTGCGTTCGTCCAGCAAAATCTCCCTCTCACAGTCTCCGAGATAACGATCATCACCATCATCGATTACAACCGACCCCTAGAGTGATAAGGATGACCGATACCGAGGTCAGGATGTGATAAGAGCGGTGAGAATATCACTCGCTCGCAGAAGCCGACGGAATAACATCGCAACGCTAGGAACGATCTGTGCACTGCAAGGTCTAGGCAACAGACAGTCAGTCCACCGAAACCGAGCCACCGAATCGGACGAGCATGGAACGCTCGACAGAATTTTAATTTGTATTGTGTGTCGTTTAGCTTTAAGTGAAATATAATATTAAGCTACAGTTAGTGAATAAACCGTATTTAGCATGTTCCGTGTGTATGAAGAATAAAGTGTCGTGTTTTACAACCGTCGCGAGTTATCTAATTGAATTTGGACACCGAAACGCCGTCGATTGCATGCGGGCACAAGGCACCATTGGATGATGTGCATGGAGCACAATCAAGGTTGCAACCATTCATTTGCAAAAATTTACATTCATTTGCTATTATCTCAGTCCAGAAGCATGCTATCGAAAAACAATGTATGGATGAATTTAACCTTGTAGTTTTATCTGAAAGTTTGCCGAATAACATTGGGGTCGCACACGCATTCCAAAGTCGTGAGCGAGCTGTGAAGGCAACTTTCCACAGCGTGAATGAAATTTACATTCACAGCGTGGAGAGTTGCCTTCACAGCTCGCTCACAACTTTGGTATACGTTGGCGACCCCAATGTTATTCGGCAAACCTTTAGATAAAACTACAAAGTTAAATTCATCCATACATTGTTTTTCGATAGCATGCTTCTGAACTGAGATAATAGCAAATGAATGTAAATCTTTGCAAATGAATGGTCGCAACCTTGAGCACAATTGAAACCCCATTGTTCCATGGAAGATTGGTTTTCCCATCGATGTCGGAGTGGGAACCCAGAACCTGAGCTATCAATCTACGAGGTAAAGCCCTACTCCTTCATTCTGGTCCTTCGAGCCGGATCCGGACCACACCGGACCTTGAACTACACGAAAACTGCTACGAGATCGAAGCTGGAGCCGGCGAACCAATCGCCATCACCATTTGGATTCTGGGCGCCATCTCACCGGGAGACAATTGAAGGCGTTTTCAAGGCAGGGTCACAGCGCGCCTAGGACGTGGCGGCGTTTCTTCGGACGGCCATTTCGGTTGATCGCTTCAGTTTTGGCTTGGACTTAGCCAAGGAGTAGTTTGTGCAGGTTAGTGAACTTTACTACGTATATGTCCAAGCCAAGCTAGGAAAATACAACCTTCTAACGCATGAATTTGTCTACGATTCGGTGATTTGTGACGTGGATCCAACGGTGTGCTGGCAATGAGACGGCACCAAGTGGACAGCCCATTCATAGAACACGATAACTAGGGGGCTCCACCAAACATACGACCCGTGTGGCGAAAATCTGGCGCCTCGTACGAGCAGGACATCTGCAACAAGCAAATCATTGGCGGCCGTCGACCGGCTACCAAGATTGTAAATCAAGAGTACACCGATCGGTACTGTGGCTGAATTTGCAATCGAAAACGACGACCGGAATTCCAAGCCAGTGAGGGAACCACTGGTCAATGAGGACGATCTCGGCGCAGAGAGGCAGTACCGCAGTATTTTCGCCCAGGTAAATTTAGAATAAGTATACTGCCGAAGCTAGGCATTGGAAAATACACCATTTTAATTTGAATCCAAACCTCTTCGTGTTACCTCTCTGACCGCTGAGCCCTGCTTGCCCTTCTGGGCTCCTCCGACTTTGAGTTTCGAATTGTGGAACGAGATTGGATATTGGACGTTTTTGGCTGGGATCGCTGGGACTGAAATCGATTATTGGTGCAGTACATTTTTCCTGTGGTGAGTTGTGCAGTATATGTCTGGCCGAAGCCATTCACTCTGGATACTACACCACAATCTCTCCTCTTCCTTCATCCTTTGATTGAGTAATTGCTGCATTGAGACGTTTTGGGCACATACTAGCTTGCGTGATAGTTCTATTGAACCCTTGGAGCACCGCTATCTGTTTTGTCGGGTAAATTTACGCAGTATATGCCTAGCGAAGCTAGGTCTACACTCTGCCTACTACACTGTTTGCTTTCCTCTTCGATCCACTTATTGCTGCTGAGTTGTCGTCGATCGGATATCGAGCGTGTGACGTCACGCGGCTGCGGTTCTTTCGTTTGGAGCGCCAGTACTCGTTTCTCCGGGTAAATTAAGATAGTATATGCCTGGCGAAGCTAGGCTTTTGCAGTATACTACACCGCACCTCTCTCTTTCTGTTAATCACGGTATCCTGACGGCAACATGGCACCGTTTGGAGGAGCAACCAAGGCACCGTCGATGAGGGCTTTGACGGCTAGGCTGAAGGAAATCCAGTTGAACTTCAACGACATCTACCGCTTCACTCAGGCATTTTCCGATGCCAACAGTGTCACCGAAGTGGAAATTCGCTTGGGCAAACTCGATGAGCTGTGGGAGGGCTACAGCGAAACCATGGTGGAGATCTTCGCACACGAAGACTACAATCCCGAAAAGGCTTCGTTGGAGAAGGAACGTGTGGAGTTCAGCGACCAGTACTACGAGGTCAAGTCCTTCCTCATGGACAAGATCAAGGAGCTTCAGAGACCTTCTGGAAATCTGGAACAGCCTGTTCGTGCTGGCGATGGAGCATCATCAAACACAAGCGACCACGTCCGTCTGCCGCAGATCAAGCTGCAGACGTTCAACGGCGATATCGACGATTGGCTGAGCTTCCGCGATCTATTCACGTCGCTCATCCACTGGAAGGTGGATCTACCGGAAGTGGAAAAATTCCACTATTTGAAAGGCTGTCTCCAGGGTGAACCCAAGGCCCTGATTGATCCTCTTCCAATCACGAAGGCCAACTACCAGGTGGCATGGGACTCGCTGCTGAAGCGCTACAATAATAGCAAGCAGCTAAGGAAGCGGCAGGTGCAAGGACTCTTCAAACTGCCCACACTTTCCAAGGAATCCGGAGCCGAGCTACACATCCTAGTAGAAGGCTTCGAACGAATCGTGCAGACCCTGGACCAGGTCGTTCAACCGAACGAATACAAGGATCTTCTGTTGGTGAACATCCTTACAGCACGATTGGACCCGGTCACGCGTAGGGGGTGGGAAGAGGTCTCATCCACGAAGGCGCAGGCCACCCTAGAGGATTTGTTCGAGTTTCTGCGGCGTCGAATCCAGGTTTTGGAGAGTCTTCCACCGAAATCCACCGATACTAGGGGTGTCGGTCAGCAGCAACAACAACCAAAATCAAGGCAACCATCCATGAAGGCCAGCTATAGTTCTGCTCCTACCCAGGCGTCTAGGGGGCGCTGCGTTGCATGCTCATCGGATCATCTCCTCTTCCAGTGCAACGAATTCCAACGGATGACAGTATCCAACAGGGATGGTCTCCTGAGGTCCCATGGCCTGTGTCGGAACTGTTTCAGGGTGGGACATCAGGCTAAGGAATGCCAATCCAAATACTCCTGTCGAAACTGCAAGGGACGTCACCATACTCTGGTCTGTTTCAAGCAGGAGAAGGAAAGGGAACCCAAGATTGCGGCAGTTGCTGGGGGCAACAAGCCGTCGAACTCCAAGGAACCACAGGAATCCAACTCCCAAGTGGCAAACGTGGCAGCCACGGAAACTGCAGTATCGGCTGCTGCACTACAACATCCAACACAGGTTCTTTTGGCAACAGCAGTCGTGATGATCGAGGATGACGTTGGCAATCGTTTCCCCGCTCGTGCACTGCTGGATTCCGGATCCGAAAGTAATTTTATTACTCAGCGATTGAGTCAACGGTTACAAGTCCATCGAGATCGGGTAGATATTTCGGTGGCAGGAATTGGCCAAGCGGCTACCAAGGTTCGGCAAAGGATTCAAGCGGTTCTTCGATCAAGAGTTTCCGATTTCTCTCGTGAGTTAGGCTTCCTAGTTCTTCCAAAGGTTACAGTTAACCTCCCAACAACCGCTATCAACACGAACAGATGGACTCTTCCAAGTGGGATTCAACTGGCGGATCCCACATTCTTCGAATCAAGCGTGGTGGACCTCGTGCTCGGTATCGAGTGTTTTTTCGAATTTTTCGAAATCGGAAGGAGGATTTCCCTGGGGGAACAACTCCCAGCCCTGACCGAGTCCGTGTTTGGTTGGGTAGTCAGCGGTGGTATTTCAGTTCCAGTTCGTTCCCTAAACATCAGCTGTAACGTTTCCACATTAGACAACTTGGAAGCTTTGATCACTCGTTTTTGGTCCTGCGAGGAGGTGGGAACCGGCAAGGCTTATTCACCAGAGGAGGCACGTTGCGAGAAATGGTTCTCCAGCACGGTTCAACGGGAACACAGCGGTCGGTACACGGTCGCTTTACCAAGGACGGAAGATGCTGTATTACGATTAGGCGAATCAAAGGACATAGCATTCCGGCGACTCCAAGGGACCGAAAGAAGATTGGCTCGGGACTCATCGCTCCGAGAACAGTACGTCGCGTTTATGGCGGAATATCTCGATCTAGGACACATGAGATTGATAGACGAGGCTTCGGAGACTTCAATCAAACGGTGCTATTTGCCACACCATCCCGTGGTAAAAGAAGCTTCAACCACAACGAAGGTTCGGGTAGTGTTTGATGCTTCGTGCAAAACGGCAACAGGAGTCTCGCTAAACGACGTGCTACTGGTGGGGCCGGTAGTTCAGGAAGATCTTCGAGCCATAATCCTCCGCTGTCGGACCAAGCAAATCATGTTGGTGTCGGATGTGGAAAAAATGTTTCGGCAAATCATCGTCCGTCCAGAAGATCGCCCGCTGCAGTGTATTCTCTGGAGAAACTCACCATCGGAAGACGTTCATACGTTTGAGCTGAACACAGTGACGTACGGAACGAAGCCAGCGCCCTTTTTGGCCACAAGGACACTTCGGCAGCTCGCACTGGATGAGGAAGGAAAATTTCCGCTCGCTGCACGAGCGGCCATGGAAGACACCTATATGGATGACGTAATCACGGGTGCGAACGATGTAAAAACCGCCACGGAATTGCAAGGGCAGCTAAATACGATGTTGTCTGGAGGAGGATTTCAGCTACGGAAATGGGCGTCCAACTGCCCGTTAGCATTAGCCGGTATTCCAGAAGAAAACTTGGCCATCCGAACTCCGAATGGGATTAATCTGGACCCAGATCCTTCGGTTAAGACATTGGGGTTAACCTGGTTCCCTTCCACGGGTGTTCTCGGATTTCAATTCACCATTCCCGCTTTGGACGCTGACGCCATCATCACCAAACGGACTATATTGTCAGTGATCGCAACCTTATTCGACCCTCTAGGCCTCCTAGGAGCCGTAATTACCACGGCAAAGGTTTTTATGCAACAGCTATGGACAATTCGGGACGAAAACGGGCATCCGCTCGACTGGGACCAGTCTGTACCACCAACGGTGGGTGAGGCATGGAGGAATTTCCATGAACAGCTACCGATTCTTAATCAACCAAAGATCGAGCGATGCGTTATTATCCCGGAAGCAGTAGCGATTGAAATCCACTGCTTTTCCGATGCTTCGGAGAAGGCATACGGAGCCTGTCTCTATGTCCGGAGCATGAATGCAGTGGGAAAGGTGAAGGTGCAACTACTTTCATCCAAATCAAAGATCGCTCCACTGAAATGTCAGACTATTCCTCGGTTGGAGCTTTGCGGAGCGGTTTTGGGCGTCGAACTCTTCCAGAAGGTCCATGAATCGATTAAGATAGCAGCATCCTGTTACTTCTGGACAGATTCCACGTGTGTCCTCCGATGGATTCAGGCTCCTCCAACCACTTGGACAACGTTTGTTGCTAATCGTTCAGCGAAGATTCAGACAATCACCGAAGGTTGTAAGTGGAGTCATGTTCCGGGAGTGCAAAATCCAGCAGACCTCATATCCAGAGGTATTACACCTCAACACATCCTGGAAAATAACGTTTGGTGGGAAGGGCCAGCCTGGTTAAAATACAGCCCGGATCAGTGGCCTAGATTAGCGGAAATCGGATCAACGGAAGACGTAGAAGCAGAGAAACGACGAACAGTTGTCGCTGGAACGGTTTCCACAATCGCAGAGTTCAACCATGAGTATTTCCGGAAGTTTTCCACGTATTCGGACCTCGTTCGCCGCACCGCATACTGGTTGCGTCTAATGAAACTACTTCGACTACCATCTGCAGAAAGGAAAAACCGAAGGTTTCTTTCTACGTTGGAGCTCCGGGAAGCGGAAAATACCTTGATTCGTTTGGTACAAAAAGAAGTATTCATCGAGGAGCTGAAGGCGCTGTCTAAGGGTGAATCTGTTGCAAAGGGGTCAAGTCTTCGCTGGTACAATCCCTTTCTTTCAAACGATCAACTGCTAAAACTTGGAGGACGACTGAAGCATTCCTTGGAATCAGAAGAAGCGAAGCATCCCGCTGTTCTACCAGCGCGACATCCGTTTACTCGACTACTTCTTCAGCACTATCACCATCGCTTGCTGCATGCGGGACCACAGCTAATGCTGAGTGTGGTGAGGCTTAGATTTTGGCCGTTAGGAGGAAGGAGTGTCGTTCGGAACATCGTGAATAAATGCCAAAAATGCTTTCGTACCAAGCCATCGACCATCCAACAGTTCATGGGAGATTTACCAGCGGCCCGAGTAACTGTCTCCCGTCCATTTTCGAACACAGGCGTTGACTATTTTGGCCCTGTTTACCTCCGTCCCGTTCCTCGTCGTGGTGCAGTTAAGGCCTACGTAGCAATTTTTGTTTGCTTATGCACAAAAGCGGTTCATTTAGAACTTGTGTCAGACCTGTCAACTGATCGATTCCTTCAGGCACTCCGCCGGTTTGTGGCGCGAAGAGGTCGTTGTGAGAATATATATTCCGACAATGGCACAAATTTTGTCGGTGCACGTAATAAACTGCAAGATCTTTTGACACTGTTAAAGAGCCGGAATCATCACGACACTGTCTCCAAAGAATGTGCCAAGGACGGTATTCAATGGCACTTTATCCCGCCGAGCGCCCCCCACTTTGGAGGCTTGTGGGAAGCGGCAGTCCGTTCATCCAAATACCATCTGCTGCGAGTATTGGGCGAAGCAACTGTATCGCCCGAAGACTTCAGCACGCTGCTTACACAGGTCGAAGCATGCCTCAATTCTCGCCCCCTTACGCCTCTGTCCGACGACCCCAATGATCTTGAACCATTGACGCCTGCTCATTTCCTGATCGGCTCATCCCTTCAGTCGATCCCTGAACCAGATTTAGGAGAACTTCCAATCAACCGTTTGGATGCTCTACAACTCACTCAAAGGAGATTGCAGGATTTCTGGAAGAGATGGCGCAGGGAATATCTCTGCCAATTGCAAGCTAGGACCAAGCGATGGCAGCCTGCAGTTCAGGTCAATGTAGGAAAGCTGGTAGTCATTAAGGACGACAACCAACCCCCCATGAAGTGGAGATTGGGACGCATTGTTGAGGTTCACCCTGGGAGTGATAAGGTTGTTAGAGTCGTGACTCTTAAAACTGCCACTGGTTTCTTGACCCGACCAGTCGAAAAACTTTGTATCCTGCCGCTTCCAGAAGATGACAGCGAAAAACCGAATGAAACTGTCTAGCTAGCTCAGTAGTCCTAACCCTGTTCCCAACATCCCATCCCGTCGAAGAGGATTTTCTTTCTATTTGCAGAAATTCGACGAATTTCAGGGTGGGTGAGGGTGTTGGAGAGTACATCAATGCCCTCTTAAACTACAACCCTGTACTCTAGATGTTACCGGCAGCTACAACCGATCAAGTCAACACAATGCACAGTCCAATATCAACAATCCGAAGTATGCTGAAGCACTGTGATGGGCTACCTGCGTTCGTCCAGCAAAATCTCCCTCTCACAGTCTCCGAGATAACGATCATCACCATCATCGATTACAACCGACCCCTAGAGTGATAAGGATGACCGATACCGAGGTCAGGATGTGATAAGAGCGGTGAGAATATCACTCGCTCGCAGAAGCCGACGGAATAACATCGCAACGCTAGGAACGATCTGTGCACTGCAAGGTCTAGGCAACAGACAGTCAGTCCACCGAAACCGAGCCACCGAATCGGACGAGCATGGAACGCTCGACAGAATTTTAATTTGTATTGTGTGTCGTTTAGCTTTAAGTGAAATATAATATTAAGCTACAGTTAGTGAATAAACCGTATTTAGCATGTTCCGTGTGTATGAAGAATAAAGTGTCGTGTTTTACAACCGTCGCGAGTTATCTAATTGAATTTGGACACCGAAACGCCGTCGATTGCATGCGGGCACAAGGCACCATTGGATGATGTGCATGGAGCACAATTGAAACCCCATTGTTCCATGGAAGATTGGTTTTCCCATCGATGTCGGAGTGGGAACCCAGAACCTGAGCTATCAATCTACGAGGTAAAGCCCTACTCCTTCACATAAGTTGAGTTAATTAAAAATCATAATTGACCACACGAATTGATGTACCGAAACATTGCATTTTGAGTAAGTGTGTGGTATTGATTTAAAAGCCTATCTGAAACGAAACCTTCCAGAATAATAGTTGTTTGTTTCTATGTGTATTGTTTCGCAAGCCATTAAATAAGTGATGGAAAAAGTGGATCTTGGAGTGATTATTGATTGTTGAAGCACAGCGTAAAATATCGTTAAATTATCGCATGCACTAAAATCATTCTATCTGGTTTGCCCGTAAAATCCTGCAAAAATTCCGGTAGCATCTGAAAAAAAAAAGAGTTTAATTTAGCTTACCGTTTGCATGTCGAACACGGTCGAATACTACTAGTTCTTGAACAAATTGAAAAAAAAAACTGTGAAATTTGAGAAAAACATTGTAAAATTTTAATTTAAGCTTACCTGCCTATAACCGCATATCAGTCCCATATTTGTTGGATTTCCTATTCATATGAGACAGTTATGCGATGATGGGCAGTTAAAGACATCGCAATTTGTGCATCAAATATGCAAAATGTACTAAATTTAAGGTTAGGAAATGTATGCGTTATACTTGTTGGGCACATTTTTTTCCACAAATCACACTTTTCTAAATATTGGTCAAAATCGAGAATTTTCCCTTATAAAAAGTTTCTCCCTCCATACAAAAAACTGTACAATTTTGTTACTAATCAAAAACATCAGTCGGTATTCAATCTAACAAAGCCCAATCAATCATACATATATGAAAATTGATTGATCTCAGAAAAAAAAACAACTTTTTTGACTTTTGTCGCGAAATTTTGATTTCTGGCCCATAGTGCCTTGGAGCACCTAAATGACTTCAAATTGGCTGATGACGTTGTTCTCCTAGCTCAACGGCGCGCTGATATGCAGAGCAAGCTCGATGATTTTGCCAATCGTTCCTCAGCGGCAGGTCTTACAATCAACGTCAACAAGTCCAAATCGTTGGATGTAAACACGGTCAACCCTTCAGGCTTTTCGGTAGCTGGGCAATCAGTGGAGAATGTTGAAAGCTTTCAATATTTTGGTAGCCAAATGGCGGCCGATGGTGCCACCAAGATCGACATAGGTGCACGGATCAAGAAGGAGAGGGCTGCTTTTGCGAGTTTAACCTTCCAGGACGCGCGCCATCAAGCAACCGAAACT
>NC_085138.1:430968091-431000848 GCF_035046485.1 Aedes albopictus
TTAAAGTTAAACGAAAGATGATGAAAATATCAACAAATCACTTTACTTTGTTTTACTAAAGTGCCCCAAACTTTATTGATGATAATAATATCATTATTAACGAGATTTTCAGCCCAGGGCTGATTCATCTCGAAACACCCTAAAATTTTTCGATGATGACATCAATAGTTAATTAACTAAAAAAAACTTTTCTAGATTGTTTAGCAAAGAACGGTTTACATAAGAGAGTACTCATGCACGGTCCCACCCTTCTCGGAGTAAACCCTGACGGGCGCACTGAAAAGGAAAGGAAGAAGTAGAATGGAACTTTGGTAAGTTGGCCATTGCACCGCCATCCTCACACTAAAAAAATGAGGGAAAGAGGTCCGTGGAGCTCGAACATGTCTAAAGACAAAGCGTTTATTTATAGAACAAAAATGTCAAAAAATTCCATGTAACATTTTGATAACCAATTAGTCTTCAAGTGGTTTTGAGAACCATCATAAAACCTTCCACCTTTTATTTTGGTTTTATGATGGTTCTACAAACCTCTTCTAGTCTACTTGACTGAAAAATGTTACTTGTTAATTTTAACAATTCCTGAGAATTGAGGATCGACGGTAAAAGCGAAATTATCTAGTTTTCCATATTTTTCTTTTGTTTTATAAATTTGCTTTGAAGTTAGTTTAATATTACGAAGAAAAATCTCTTATGGCGATCGCTTCATATGCGGATGGTCATGGGTTTGATTCCCAGCCCCGGCACTTGCAATTTTTCGTCAGTTGCTTTTCCCCCGAGAGCAACTGACACTGACCCTCCTCTGAGCCCATGGTTCAAACGGACCCGGATACCTGGACATCGGCAAACTGCTACTCATAATGGACCCCCAATCGAACTGGAAAGGAACAACGGCCCTCCATCATCATCCTTGTGCTCATCATTCTACTAGTAGTAGAAAAAGTGAAAGCAGCAGAAAGGCAACCAGTTCGATAAAGTAGAATAGAATCTAGGCGCTGTACAAAATATAAGTGCAGCTGTCAATTGAAATTGCTCACGTAGTGCCCCAGTGGACAATAGAGCTGTTAATTAGGTTAAGTGATTAAGAATAAAAAAAAACTTCTTTGAACCGCATGCTTTCAAAATTGTAGTATTTTTATTCATAATTATCCACTATAAATTCTGGGACCTTTCTTGTTTGAGTTACCGATTCTTCCCAAATGAATTGCTTGTAAAGTACTCAATCAGTTGGCATAATACGGTCGATAAACTGAACAATATTTCTCCAATTCAATAATATCGGTTCAGTAAACTAACAAAGAAATGGAGCCATTACCTCGCCCGAGTTGTGTTCCAAAATTGTGCAAACCGAAAGAAACCTGCAAATAAAAAAGTGCACTTATTGATGCTCTTCGCTACCGCTCCCTAAAATCACTCATTCGCTTCTAATGGGTCGCCATTCATAATGGCCCGGTCCGGAATGAAAAACTTCCAGCAAAGATAAGACCTCTCTCACCCCATTCGGGAGCTCGTAACCAGTCAACTGGACTGACTGTGTGTTTGATGCGGCGGTCGTGTCACTATGTTTAAATTTCCAAGTTTCAACATTTTTTTTGTAAATTTCTAAAGAAAAAAATAAAATGAGAATTAAATTCATTCTAAAAATTAAATCTCTGATTGTAAAAATAACAACTAGAAACAGCATAATAATAAGAAAAATGACAAATAATATGGTTTTAGAACTACTTCAAGAGCTTGAATATTATTTTTATAAAATGAAGCATTATATTTAAATCATCGAGGAAAGTTGCGCTAAGATTCAAGTATTTTGGCGACCATGTCACTAGTGCTGCACCTTCAGAAAAAAATGTGAGACGTCTTTGTGACATTGTATGGCCTTTCGCTGCTGCCCGTATGTATGGCAAAAGGGTTCGCATAGAAGAAAAACAAGGAATATTTCTCATCACTACTCTTTCCTCAAGTCAACTATTTGCGAAGGCAAATAGCGAGCACTCGACCGCCCGCATCATCATCGTCATCATCGAATCATACCCGACCGCACCGGCGACGACGGTGCGGCGTTCTGCTCCCGTACACGGGGCACAAAGGTCAGACGAAACCGATAATAAAAAATAAAACTTTTCCGTTGCCCGCGAAGCGAACGTCGTCGGACAGGAACGATCAGGAAAATTAATAACTATTTCTTGGAAAAGTCAAATCATCAGGACTCGACTAAAAGTCCTCAAACGGGTGAAATCGAGCTCGAGCTAGAGGAAGAGTTGACTACATTTGAATTGATTTCCGAGAAACAAAAAATGAGAAAATGAAAATACTTGTATTGCTCTTAAAAGTTTCTCGATAATAAGAATATGATATAGATAGGTATAGGTTGTTTGTGTAGCATTCGTATCATTGAATTTAAATTGCATCAATATGCTGGGGGTGGAAAGATAGAAGAAGAAATTCTCCATCGTAGAGGCGAGCTGTCAAGTGCAGTTCTGGCTAACAGCATCGATGAGACTTTTCTCGGCTGAGAAAATAAAGTCAAGCGCTGTTCATCAGAGCACTGGACAGAAAATGCAATAAACCAACTTAAACTACTCTTTGGGTTCCATTTGCCAGAGTGAAAAATCTTTAAGGTGCTTCGTTAAGTGAAGGTGAGTAAATTTAAAAACTTTAATTTCGACTGTTGCCATAAAATCCCTGAGAAGTGGATTCCGGCAGTAACCTCAGTATCAAGCATCTGCTCATGGGCGTAGCCAGAGGGGGGTAGGGGGAAGGTTCCTTCAAGAATTTGTCTAGGCATTTCACTAGATATTCCTACGGGAATTTCTGTTGGGATATCTTAAGAGGCTCCTCCAGTGATTGTTCCAGTTTTTTTTTCGAGGATTCCTCCAGACATTCTCAAAGGAATGTCAACAGAGATACCCTTAGGACTTTATGTATTTCTGTAATTGTTCTTTCCGAGATTTCTTTAGGGATTTCTTCATACATTTCTTCAAGAATTCCATTAGAGATGGCTCCAATAATTCAATCTGGAATAATTCGAAGTATTTCTCCAGGAATATCTTCCAGGAATCCTTTCAGTAAATTCAACCAGAGATAATCTAAAAATTAATTCAGGAATACCTTAGAAAAATTTGTACAAAAAAAATCTTATGGGAGTCCATTGAGGATTCCTTCAGATTTTTCTCTAGGTATTTCTACAGAGATTCTTCCAGGAACTTGTTAAGAAAGCTTTCCTGGAATTTTCTAAGGAATCCCTCATGGGATTGCTTCCGGGATTCCTCATGAGATTTTTTTCAGGAATCACTCCAGGGATTCACTCGCGAATTCCTTCTGTAATTCTTTCATGAAAACTCCAGGGATTAAAAAATGAGCTACCCCAGGAATTATTCTTATGATTCCTTCAGGAATTTCTCCTGCAATTCTTTCAGGAACTTCTCCGGCAATTAATCCTGTACTTCCTCCAGGAACTATTCAGGGATAATCACTGGGATTCCCCTTGGAATTGCTTCCGGGATTGCACCTGAGGTTTCTTCAGGAACTCCTTCAGGGATTCCTTAAGGAACTGCTACAGGGATTCCTCAAGAAGTTCCTTCACAAACTCTTCTAAGGATTCCTTCAGAATTTATCCAGGAATTCCATCTGCGATTCCTTCCTTCCAGGAATTCCTCAACAAATTCCTTCAGGGATTCTTCCAGGAATTCTGCCAGGAATTGCTACAGGGATTGCGCTGAAAAATCCTTCAGAGATTCGTCCAGATATGCCTCTAGAGATTCCTCTTGGAGTTCCTCCAGAAATTTCCCCCGGGATTTTTCTAGAGATTCCTCCAGGAGTTTCGCCTAGAGATTCCCTCCAGGGATTACTCCAAGAATTTCTCCATTCACTTGAGAATTCCTTCTGTGATTTTTTTCAGGAACAACTTCAGAACATATTTTAAAAATTCCTACAAGGATTCACCTAGGAACTCTTCTTAGGATTCCTTCTGGAAGTCCGCCTTGTATTCTGTAAGGAATTTCTCCAGGAACTAATCCAGTACTTTCTCTAGGAGCTGTTATAGAGATCCATAAGGGGTACCTCCACGAACTATTCTAAGAAATCTTTCTCCAGTACTCAGGAATTCCTCCAGGGATTCCTCTAAAAATTCGACCAGGAATTCATCTAGAGATTCCTCCAGAAATTTTGCCAGAAAAACCACCAGAGATTCCTTCAGGAGTTCTTTCAGGAATTAGCCCTGACATTATTTCAGAAATTCCTCTAGGAAATGTTTCAGGGATTCCTGCGAGAATTCCACCAGGCATTCTACTAGGAATTTCTACAGGAATTTATCCAGGAAATCTTCAAGGGATTCTTCTAAGGATTTTTCCAGAGATGCCTAATGGGATTCCTTTAGGAATTCCTCCACAGATTTCTATAAGAATTACTTCAGAGATACCTCCAAGAATTCCACCAGGAATCTGGATATTCTTCGAGACATTTTTCAAGGGATTCCTTCTTGGATTCTTGCAGAGATTTCTCCAAGAATTCTTTCAACGATTCCTTCGGAAGTTCCTCTAGATGTTTCTCCAGGAGTTGCTTCAGACTCCTTCACGAATGCCTCCAGAAGTTTTTCAAGAGTTCTTCCAGGAATGCAGGAATTTCTACGCGAAATCCGTCAGGTACTCCTTATGAAATTCTTAAAAAAAATTCTCGATTTCTTCTGGAATTTTTCAGCCATTCCTCCAGGTATTCCTCCAGGAATTCTTCCCTATATTCCTTCAGGAACTGCTTCAGGGATTCTTATAGGGATTTATCCACCAATTTCTCCAAAGTTATTTCAAGGATTTATCCAGCAGTTGCTCCAGAAATTCCTCCAGGAATTTCTCAAGTTTTTCTTTCATAGATTTCTCCAGGAATTTCTTCCAGAATTCCTCTAGAGATCCCTCCAGGACTTCCTTTAGGGATTCCTCCAGCAATTCCCACAGGATTTCCTCTTGGATGTTATCCAGGAATCCCACCAGGAATTCCTCCAGGAATTACCCAAGGATGTTTTTAGGAATTCCTCCTGGATTTTTTTCAGGAAATCCTCTAGGTATTCAGAAATTCCCCCAGGATTTTTTTTTTTCAGGAATACCTTAATAAATTTTCCAGAGGTTCCTCCAGGCATTCCTCCAGAGATTCTTCCTGAAATTACTTCAGGGATTTCTTCACGAATTTCTCCAGGGATAACCCCAGGAATTCCTGCAGGAAATCCTTCAAAGATTCCTGCAGGAAATCCACCAGGAATGCCTCCAAGGATTGTTCCAGTAAATCCTCCTGCAATTTCTCAAGAATTTTTTTTTCAGAATTTTTCCAGGGATTCCAGGGATTCCTCCTCTGGAGATTTCTTCAGGAATTTCTCCAGGCATTCCTCAAGGATTCTCTCTAGAGATTTTTCCAGGAATTGCTTCAGGGATATCTCCAAGAACTTCTCCAGGGAATCTTTCAGGAATTTCTCTAGGATTTCCTCTAGGAATTTCTCAAGAGAAATTTTTCTAGGGATTCCTCCCAGAATTTATCCAGAAATTCCTCCAGGAATACTTTCAGAAATTCCTCCAGGGATTTCTCCAATAATTCCTCCAGGGATTCTACAGAATTTCTTCCAGGTATTAATTCTTCCAGGGGTTCATCCAGGAATTTCTTCAGGGATTTATCCAGGAACTCTTACAGGGATTCCTCCAGGGAATTCTTCCAACGATTCTTCAGAAATTCCTTTCAGATTCTCAACAAAACTTTTATTCAGGAGTTCCTTCAGAAAATTTAGAAATCCTGCATTCATCTTTTCCAGGGATGTACCCAAGAATTTCTCCAGGATTACCTGTAGATTTTTTTGAATAACTTCAAGAACTTCTAGAAGAATGCCTCCAGCGAACTGTATTGGAAGATAACTTTAAAAGGATGCTCACAGGATCCACGAAGTTATCCAGCGATTCTTTCAGGATTCCCTCCTGCAGTTTCTTCAGAAGTTAACTCAGGGATTCCATCAGGTATCCTTACAAGCTACACGCAACCCAGCCAGCAATTCTGTTGCTATATCCAAATTGCAACTGAACTAGTCACACATATATAGCACCAAAAAAAACGTATTCAATGCGCGAAACAGGCATATACATACTAAAGTGGAGGCCGTATCGAAACATATATACGATTACTGCAATTCCATCCAACATTATTTACGATTTCTCGAAAAATTTCTACGATTTCGCTGATTTTGTCCATCTAAATATACGATTATGCATGATCTTATTACGATTGAGAGTACCAATATACGACTCAAGATTTTCAAATAAAAAAAACAATTGGTTTTCAGTGGGAATCGAACTTAGGTCCTTTGATTGGGAACTGCGCGTTATCTCTATTGGCTATACTGCCAAGTTAAAAATAGAGAGTTCAAAGTGAATGGCATGAAACGAATAAAAAATAGCATGATACGGTGCGAGACTTGTGGTGGGAGCGTTGTTGTTGTGCATTGTGTGGCACCAAAAGTGGTACCGTGCAAGAGGCCCGAAATTCACATCGTTGTTGGAATCTATACATCACTTATTGTAAGTCATCTGCTAGTATGAAAACCAATATATTTGGTTGAATTTATTGCTACCATGGTTGGAATGTGTCGACAACAATAAAATACAAATTAGTGATGAATAACATTTTTACTTTTTCTCCGTCATACAAAACCATTTACGATTTCCGAGACTAAGATTCGACTATTAAAAGTGTAGTAACCATCATATGCGACTGTAACAATGAATGTACGATTTCTACGATTTCATTCACTTGGTATACAACGCAAGTGTGACGCAAACGATCAATATATAACATTGTTATAGTTGTATACGATTTCACCAATTTTCAGCATACCTTTAGGAAGCAAGCTTGATTTAGCAGATTCATATACGATGTAAAGCGACGATTTCCACGATTCAAAGAAATCATATATACGATGCTAGCGAACTTGCAGCTTGACACTAAGAATGTATGTTTTTTACACAATTCTATCCGATTCTTTGCGATCCTACCGATATTATCTCGCACCTTTTATGATCGGAGACGACTATATGAAACAAAATCGCAATGGAAATTTAATTTGGCATGAAATGCGATTTTACGCAATCATTGTCAACAAATATACATATTATTATACAATTCTGATTCAATATATGAAAATATACGATTTTTTCCACACAATGATTTACAATATGTGGTTGGCTGTGAAATCACAAAAGAGTCACGGCAGCGCAGATTTTGGTTGCTCAGAAGTCACTGTGACTTGTTTCAAACATATAAACTTATATTTAGCACTTGTGCTAAATGTGCTTTCAGACATTTCTCCAGGAATTCTCCCAGGGAAGACTCTTTTGCAATTCTCCCACGGATTCCTCCCAGAATTTCTCTAGGAAATGCACCAGGAATCCCTCTAGGAATTTCTTCTTAAATTCCTCCAGACATTGACCCCCCCCCCCCCCCCTTTGACCGAAAAGCTGGCTACGCCCTTGCATCTGCTTCTACTGTATGTCAGCCAAAATCCGTCAAAATGCTGCAAATGCTCTAGAAATGATATCTAAAAAAAGAACAACCCAATGTTTGAGTAAAATCCTCTCGATTACTAAGAAGTGAAGAAGGTTGGCACATTTAGACTTGGCGTATTTTCCAAATCAATAAAAAAAATATTCGTTTTCGAAGAAACTTAAAATAACAATTCAAGGACTTTGTATAGCTTCTTTAAAAGAAAACAAAAGTGTCACATTCTCATACGACTAACAGCATGTCACCTTTCACCCTTTTATTTTTTAGGAAACTCTATAAACGTACCCATATGAATCTCTAAGCTGACACCCACAAGCGTATCGCAAAGAGTTATCCAATGAAACGTTAAGCAAAAGATAAGTAATATCATCCCACTTATCATACAAAAGAGACGCCTCTTCACTGCCGAACGAACAAAAAGATCCCCCCATCTATGCATCGCCGTTTCATGTTACAAAAGCATATTTTCGAGGCCCTTTCCTCCCTTTCCCAGATTCCCGTTAAGATCTATGTGCTTTGTTTGTTTTCCATCGAAGCACAAAACACCTTCTTTTTCTTCATCTTTCTTTCTCCGTCTCATAACTCAACAAACAAGCTTCGGTGGTATAGCAGCGAGCGATTCCGCGAACCAAACTAGCGAAGCGTAAAAGCTTCTGCAGCCGCTCTCATGTAGGGCATCGCCAATTTTAAGCAATTTTTTGCGGCTGCCACCCCAACAACCTCGAAAAATTTCCATCGAAGCGGAAATAATTTATAATGATCCTTCTTGGTTGGTTCGCCCACTCGAACAGTCGAAAACCACAATAGAAAAGGTGTTAACGATGGAATGGTGTACCGTGCGCCTCCTTCCGCGTTCGTTATTGAGGCCCACGTGTCGAGTCGAAGGGCAAGTCCAAGTAGGTAGGTATTCTCCGGAAGGAGAACGACAATTGCCGTCGTCGTCGTCGTCTTTAAAGGCACGAGAGAACTCAATCAGAAGCAGGTAGGGTAAAAGGGTATAATACGCCCCACCGGGGTAAAACGCCCCCCTTTATTTTCTAGCGATTCAAGCGCTTTTTGCATGCGAGATAGATTGGAAATCTTAAATATTGATGACTAATTGCCATCAAGCTGATCCGTTAGTTGATTGGTATAGAAAAGCAATAAAAATATCAAAAAGTCTGAAATCGAGGCTTTTGGCGTAATATTTTACCTCTTGCAAGCTGGCTTCATTGTAAACGAAGCCAATTCTGTTTGCTTATGTTATTTTGCAACTTTTATGCAGTTAAACACTTGTTAAAAGGTCCTCCTAGGATAAGCATGTGGTAGAATTATCCCGTGGTACAGTTTTATCACGGGGCTGGACGTTTTTCTTTTAATGGGGCGTATTGCCCCGTTTGTTTTGATAAGGTAAATTTTGGAACGTTTTCGGAAAACGTTTCAAAGCTTCCATAGCCGCCCCTCCAGAGGTAAAGTTCTCATGCAACACATTACTGACTTTAGAAACAACGATTTGCAGTGGACAATAGATGGAATAAGGCGCCAATTTTAGATATATTGCCATTTCTGCTTAGGGGGGGCATATTATACCTGTTTACCCTAGGTACTAGCCGTAAACTGAGCGCATCCATATCACGTTCCACTTCTGCGATGGTTTGGGTGCCGTTCAAATTCTATAATTTGTTGAATTGTGCCCTCGCCTCGTACCACCGTACGCCTACGTAGGAAATACAAAGAAGTTTAGACGCAGAAGGGGAAACTCGATTTTCTCAACTTTGTTGGCAGGTGTGAAAACGGTTTCTTCCCAAGATTTAAGATTTACTGCTGCATGAAGAAAACGATAAGCGCTGATGATGACTTGTTGGAAACTTTTCACTGGAGAGTCGGGTTAACTGGCTCAATATGTACTATTTAAACATTTTGTTTACGTTATACAGTCTCCTGCCTTTGGCTCGAAAAAAAAACTACAAGCGAAATTTCTACAACACTACCATTCACTTTTTTTTTCGCCGCCTCCAAGAACATGGCCATTCGTAGCACCTTCTTCCAGCACAGCCTCCCGTATCGTTACACCTGGAGATCACCACAACAAACGGAATCGCAAATCGACCACGTTCTGATTGATGGACGGCACTTCTCCGACATTATCGACGTCAGGACCTATCGTGGCGCTAATATCGACTCCGATCACTACCTGGTGATGGTTAAACTGCGCCCAAAACTCTCCGTTATTAACAACGTACATTACCGGCGGCCGCCCCGGTACGATCTAGAGCGACTGAAGCAACCGAATGTCGCCACCGCATACGCACAGAATCTCGAGGCAGCGTTGCCGGACGAGGGTGTGCTCGATGTGGCCCCTCTAGAGGACTGCTGGAGTACAATCAAAGCAGCCATCAACAACGCAACTGAGAGCACTATCGGGTACGTAGAACGGAGTCGACGAAACGATTGGTTCGACGAGGAGTGCAGAGCGGTTCTGGAGGAGAAGGATGCAGCGCGGGCGGTAATGCTGCAGCATGGAACCCGACAGAATGTGGAGCGATACAGACAGAAGCGGAAGCAGCAGACCCGTCTCTTCCGGGAGAAAAAGCGCCGCCTGGAAGAAGCGGAGTGCGAGGAAATGGAACTGCTGTGCCGTTCACAGGAAACACGCAAGTTCTACCAGAAGCTCAACGCATCCCGCAAAGGCTACGTGCCGCAAGCCGAAATCTGCAGGGATAAGGACGGGAGCCTCCTGACGGACAAACGTGAGGTGATCGAAAGGTGGAAGCGGCACTTCGACGAGCACCTGAATGGCGAAGAGAATGTAGGCACGGAGGACCACGGCAGCGGAGGAAATGACTATGTTAGTGCAGCAGAGGCCGGGAACGAACCAACTCCCACGCTGAGGGAAGTTAAGGATGCCATCCACCAGCTCAAAAACAACAAAGCGGCTGGTAAGGACGGTATCGCAGCGGAACTCATCAAGATGGGCCCGGAAAAGTTGGCCACCTGTCTGCACCAGTTAGTAGTCAAGATCTGGGAAACCGAACAGCTACCGGAGGAGTGGAAGGAAGGGATAATCTGTCCCATCCACAAGAAAGGCGACAAGTTGATGTGTGAGAACTTTCGAGCGATCACCATTTTGAATGCCGCCTACAAAGTGCTATCCCAGATCATCTTCCGTCGTCTTTCACCTAAAGTAAATGAGTTCGTGGGAAGTTACCAAGCCGGTTTCATCGACGGCCGGTCGACAACGGACCAGATCTTCACCGTACGGCAAATCCTTCAGAAATGCCGTGAATACCAGGTCCCAACGCATCACCTGTTCATCGACTTCAAAGCGGCATACGACAGTATCGACCGCACAGAGCTATGGAAAATTATGGACGAGAACAGCTTTCCCGGGAAGCTGACTAGACTGATAAGAGCAACGATGGACGGTGTGCAGAACAGCGTAAGGATTTCGGGTGAACTATCCAGTTCATTTGAATCTCGACGGGGACTACGACAAGGTGATGGACTTTCCTGCCTACTATTCAACATCGCCCTGGAAGGTGTTATGCGACGAGCCGGGCTCAACAGCCGGGGTACGATCTTCACGAAATCCAGCCAATTTGTCTGTTTTGCGGATGACATGGATATTATTGCTAGAACATTTGGAACGGTGGCAGAACAGTACACCCGCCTGAAACGTGAAGCAGCAAAGGTCGGACTGGTGGTGAATGCGGCTAAGACAAAGTACATGCTGGTAGGTGGGACTGAGCGAGACAGGACAAGCCTTGGCAGCAATGTTACGATAGACGGGGATACTTTCGAGGTGGTAGAAGAATTCGTCTACCTCGGTTCCTTGCTAACGGCTGACAATAACGTGAGCCGTGAAATACGAAGGCGCATCATCAGTGGAAGTCGTGCCTATTATGGGCTCCAGAAGAAACTGCGGTCAAAAAAGATTCACCCCCGCACCAAATGTACCATGTAGGGGAATTGTGGGTAAAATGAACAGGGGGGGTAAAATGAACAGGGTGGTGTTTTACAGCAATTAGCGTATTTCTGCATGTTTTAACGATTGGAATCTGTGTGATAGCGTAAATCATTATACTTCTGCAGATTTTGAACTTGAAAATTAAATAAACCACTTAATTATAACGAAAAGTTCAAAAGCCACGTGAAAAATATGCTCTGATGTAAAATTGAACTTATCTGAATTAAGGTCCATTCGTATATTTTTCGCAGAATATGACATATGTAATGTCATATTCCAATAATGTACTCCCAAAAGACAATATTCAGTTGAAAAAAATAATTAGGTTATGCTTTCAATACAATTTTAGGAACAACTTTAAAACCAGCACGACTTGGGGGTAAAATGAACAGCTGGTTCAAACTTTATCCAATTTTTATAAAATTTTGTGCAATCTCGGTATATTGAGATCTAGAATACATATTATGACACAACTAGAGCAAAAAGTTAAGAAAAAAAAATTACGCTTATAAAATAAGATTTTTATCCTTAAAACCACTTATTTTAGTACATTTTTTACAAATAATGATTTCAGCACATTCCAAATTTTATATCAAAAATTTTAAAAGTGTAGCATATAAAGTTCACATTGAATTTGGTGACCTATACTTGAATATATCGAAATTAAACATTTAAGCTAGTTTTTGAAGACATGTTCATTTTACCCCCATCGATTGTTCATTTTACCCACACTATTTTTCATGACTCTGTTTTCTTGCATTTTTTGCAATCGAAAATAATGTAAGAAAATTGTACTTTTTATCAATATTTTCTTCCAGGACTCTTAGAATATATTACCATCTACGATGTAACAGGGTAAAAAAGAAAGATTTTGTCATATTTCTATAGGAAAAGACGACAAACGCTTAGGGTGTTCATATTACCCCCAATTCCCCTACAAGACGTTAGTAAGACCGGTGGTTCTCTACGGGCACGAGACGTGGACGA
Organism: Aedes albopictus; assembly: GCF_035046485.1. NCBI lineage: Eukaryota > Metazoa > Arthropoda > Insecta > Diptera > Culicidae > Aedes > Aedes albopictus. The sequence goes on from NC_085138.1 coordinate 430,980,549, forward strand.
TGCTCGAGGAGGACATGCAAGCACTCGGAGTTTTCGAGCGACGGGTGCTAAGGACGATCTTCGGCGGCGTGCAGAAGAACGGTGTGTGGCGGAGAAGGATGAACCACGAGCTCGCTGCACTTTACGGCGAACCCAGCATCCAGAAAGTGGCCAAAGCCGGAAGGATATGATGGGCAGGGCATGTTGCAAGAATGCCGGACAACAACCCTGCAAAGTTGGTGTTTGCTAACCATCCGGTTGGTACAAGAAGGCGTGGAGCGCAGAGAGCACGATGGGCGGACCAGGTGGAGCGTGATCTGGCGAGTGTTGGGCGTGACCGACGTTGGAGAGCTGCAGCTGCAAATCGAGTATTATGGCGGCAAATTGTTGATTCAGTATTATCATGAATTTGATGTTAACTAAATAAATGAAATGATACCATTCACTTTACCCCCACTTCAATTTCTCAGGTATCTTGCAACCAATTAAGCTGCTTTTGGAAGAACTAGTTTATCTCATTCCCCAACTATCCACAAAAATGAACTTAATTGGATGTAACACTGCTGAGAAATCGCGTTGGTTATAAAGTGTTGGTACCGTGATATAGGAATGCTCACTGTGCTTTATAACTTTATATGAATCTAAATTTGTTTTACTCTTACTTTTTTGTGACTTAATGACCAATTTTGACGATATGGTACTCGGTTTCTAGTAAACCGATTAGGCTGAAATTCTGACAACCGACATGAAATGACCAGAATTCTGATTTGTATTAAATTGATTGAATTCTGTTCACTACATCAAAAGTTACAGATATACGGTGCGACAAAATTCCAACACCAGATTTTTATGATGGTTATTTGTGGTCAATTCAATAAAAATGTCCCAAAGTTTAAACTGCATCCTTAATTTTTGTACTTGTTTATCAATCATCAAGTATCAGATACAAATATATATCCTTTGATAATGGCAATCTGAAAGTTGTCCTATTATTTTGTCGTTTCGTATATCTGCAACTTTTGATGTAGTGAACAGAACTCAATCAATCAAATACAAATCAAAATTCACGTAAGGGGCTGTCCATTAATTACGTAAGGGTTTTCGGGGGGAGGGGGGGTTTGAGAAATCTTACGCATTATACAAAAATATTTGGGTTCTCATACAAAAAATCTTACAAGGGGGGGTGGGGGTGTCGAAAAATCGTGAAAATCCCCTTACGTAATAAATGGACAGCCCCTAACTCCATGGCGACTGTTAAAAATTCAGCCAAATCGGTTCACCAGAAACCGAGGATCACATCGTCAAACATGGTCATTTTGTATGGCAGGTGGTCTTATTGTTTTGTCCGACACTGTATGTTCCGAGCAGAGGAGAATGGCAAATAAATAATTAAAATCACATAACCTGTTTTTATATCTTGTTTTGTTATTATAAAATTATCAATGCATAGCTTTCCCATAACAAATCTTGTTGGACAATCTCATTTTGTTATTATCAAAGTATTGATATACATTCACTGAATTACATTTCAATAACATGTTTTGTTTAAGTAAGGTACCCCGGGGCAAGTGAGAATCCGGGGCAAGTGAGACCTACAGCTATAATTTATTTTATTTTGTATTTTTAAGGCAAACATTCTACATGGAAAACATAGGTATCTTACCAACGGATACTTTGAATTCAAAAATTGTTATTGTTCTCACCATAAAGAGACCATATATGCTATGTTATTTTCAATTCACTAAGTAAGAATAACGTACTCTACTACATTCGTTGTTTTAAAATAGAATAACAAATAAACTAAAACTTTTTCGGTTTCAGGATAATATTTGGAGTGCTTGCAAATTATTTTAAGCGAAAAAGCCGTAATTTATTTTCATTTATTACCTTTAGTTAAGTGCTCTCACTTGCCCCAGTGCATTTCAGCATCTGAGGCAAGTGAGACCTATGAGAGTAAATGAACACAATTTCATAGTTTGATCTCGCTTTATTCAGCTGAAGTCGAGATTAACACAAAAGTGAAGTAAAAATCGTCGCCTTAAGTAATCAATCGTTGAATTATTTTTAATTTCTATTCTGATGATGAAGCTATTGTTTAAAATGTTAAAGTCTTGGGTAGAACATTCTTTTTTTTTTTCAACACCATCTATTTTTCATATTTTTGTCTAAGCAAATTTTATTATTTTTCCGTTTTTCACAGCATAATAAGTTTTCTGAGTGTTAAGGAACCGGCTATAAAGTATAAAAAAATGGAAAACCGACTTATTCAAAGTTCACGATTTAAAACTATTTATTTAATGATCATAAAATTATGTAAGGGAAACATAACATCTGTAAATCTTGAAAAATCTTTTGGCGAAATTCATCAACTACGTAATATGAAAAGCAAATTTGGAAATCTTTCGGCATTTAACCAGGGCGCTTTTCGTATAAATAAAATCAATTTGTTTTGCACGAGCTGCTAGAGTTAAATCAATTTTTTTCAGTGATTCGTTAGTATATGTGTTACGTAATTTATGCACGATACCACACAACTTTTTCAACATAAATCGCTAAACATAGTTATTCGTATAAGATATCTATAATTTGCTACCTTACATATATGCAGCAACTATATTAAGCCATTTGTACAAAAAACCCGAATAGGTCACACTTGCCCCGTGATACGGTGTAAATGAAGATCTGCTCCACTTTTCATTATATGCATAACATACAGAATATAAACAAATTGAAACAGTTTCAAAGCCCGTTATTAAGCATAAATATACCAACAATCTCTTCTAGAACCATTAGAATTATAAAAATTTTTATGTTTAGAATTTTTTGACTTGACAAAACCAAACTAGCATTTTTTTAGGTCCCACTTGCCCCGGGGTACCTTGCTAATTTTGTTATTGTTGTACTATTGATCAACTAAACAGTAGCACAACAGTAACAAGTTTTTAAATCAAAGCAACAATTCGACAATTATGACTTGTCCCTTTGTTTTGTTCCATAATAAGGATATTCTTGAGCGAATCATCTGAAGAATTCCTTGAATCTCGGAAAAAAGCACTGGATGATCTTCCCTGGAGAAGTCTTCAAAAGAACTCCTGGCGCAATCTTAGAAATTCCAAAAGCAATTCTTCTAGCAATTATTAGAATTCTTGGAAGAATCTTTTGAAAAATTTCTAAACAATTCTTCGGAAAAACTTCTGGTGAAATTCTCAAAGAAATCTTCTGAATGATCACAGGAAATTCAGAAGAAATCCTTGAAAGGATTCTATGCAGCATTCTGGAGGAATGTCTAGAGGAGTCTTGGAAAATCCGTAAAAGATTCCGTCGAAAATCTCTCGGAGAAATTTCTGGAAGATTTTTCGGAGTTATTTATGGAAAAGTTTATGCCGAAATCTGTCGACGAATTTCTGGAAGAGTTATAGGACAAATTCCTGGAAAAATCCTCAGAGAAGTCCCTTGATAAATAAAGAAGAAGTTTCTGATGGTATCTGTTGATGGCAGTAGCTCCTCCTCTCTGGAGCCACCAAATTGTTGGCGTCGGGCACAATCTTCAAATTGGAACCACGATTGGTGTGGTATTCCTCTTGCAGTGGGCTAGACCAAATACTTACTGAATCCAATAGCACTCTTACTCTTGTCCACAGCTAACGCGATGATTAATCGACGATGATCAAGATGACGAAACCCACAATCGTTTCACGGTACCGTTGCAACGGGATACGGTATTACATTCCGTGTGTGCCAACCAACAGACTAGACGAAACGCGTTACTTTCGAACACCGATACTACTCACTCAGGGTAGGAGGTTCAAGAAGAAGAAAAGTTAAAATCGAACGTCCAAATTGGCTCATGCTAACGTTTCTCGCATTCAGAACCTTAGCATACCAGAGTGAGAAATAAGTGCCTTCTACACTTGGATCTAAATCAAACTGGCCTTTTCTAGACTCATGCCAACGTTCTCGCCAACACTTTTGAAACATTGAAATATTCAATCAAGTGATCAGAATAATTTAAGCTTCGTAAGTGCAAGTTCAGGATCAAAGGAATTTGAGTAGCAAAATACTTATCCGGGAGGTATTCAGTGTGAAGTCCAGAAACAAAACTGACTGTCGTCTTTATTGATCTTCCTCTTTTATAGCCGCAGGGCCTACCAAAAATTACACATGATCTTTCCTGAAAGGATGATGAAACGTCAAAGTGATGCACGGAGACAAATTTCGTTCGTTTAAAACAAAAATATTCATTTTTATTCGGTGAACTAATAAAATGTTTAAAACTAAAATTTTAATTTTTAAAACAAACGCAATTACACATTTATTTCGACAATACCCACTGAGAAGCCCCCCGTTCCGCCGTCGAGAACATAAACTAAACTCACAAGTTCCAGCTGCAACATCAAACAAGATTTCCTCCTGCAAAAAAGGCAAGATTCACCGAAAGTCTCCACGAAATCCCGTTGTTTTCGGGAGCGCATGTTATCTAATAGATGTATACATGATGTTGGCATTGAAAGTACAACACGGGAGGTGTGGTTTTCCAGCGAATAATCTGTCAGAAGATGCATTTTTGTTTTCAAACATGGATTGCATTTGCTTCCAATGTGACGTTCGATTTGCTCAAAACAGTTTTATTTTTGTGGCCTGAACAAATTGACATTTTATTTGAATTTACCTCAAATATTTTTGATTTTAACATTGTTTTTTCTGCGTGTGAAACGCATGTTATTGACAGGTTTGTGAGACAAAGTGAATGATTTCATATAATAAGTATTATAACTTACTTAGAGTTTGATTTCATAACAAATTTTGCTCTCCGATTATTATCAATAACATATTAATATCAAAATTTTTTATTGAAATATTTTCCGATTTCACTGTTATTAAGTTGTCATTGAAACTAACAAAACATGTTGTTAAAATGATTTTCCAGGAATATTTTTTGTTATGATATCTGTTATTTTGCCGCTTATGACATACAAGTGTATATCATAATATGCTTAAAAATAAGCAATTCTATTAATTAGTTATTTTGTCCAATTAACACAGCTCCTTATGCTGCTGTTATTCCCTTCTTCCGGGATGAACAAAAACTAAATTGAAAAAAATCAGGCTCGTCTAATTTTCCGGAAAATTCCAGTGGAAATCAAACATTTTCCTCAGACACCACCTACTTTGAAAAATCATAACTCAAGAACAAACCATCGTAGAAATGTGACATAGTTTTTCCGACTTTTCCAGCTGATTTTGCTCAATTGCTGAGAAAATTTGCTTATGATTTCACAAAAAAATTATGTCTACGATTCGTTCTTGAGTTATTAGTTTTTCTTCATATATATGCTAACCCTACTTGTGGAAAAAAATCATTAAATTCTGAGAACCTTCGTACCAATTTGTACGATAATAAAAAAATACCTTGGTGCGAAATGTAGCCGCAGCCGTACTTTTACAATAACGAACGATCGAAGGAAAAAAAACTTTTGGCATTGTGTTTTATCAAGCAGACGCTATGTAGCGAGTCCTAGAGTGGCAATAATTCTCAAACGTTAAACAGGGACAGGGACAAACTAATGCAAGTGCTGTAGTAGGTGGTCGAAAAACCACATATCAATCGTCTAAAACCGAACGTTGATAATGAGGCATTTGTTTATCTATGCCGAAAATTGAATAGTTGGATTCAAGGTAAGTAAAAGGAAGGTAATTCAATATGTCCGCCATATTGGAAAACCTAACGACAGCTGGCAAGTTTGTGTTTAATTTTTTTCACTAGTGAGATGACAAACAAAAACTTTCAGTCCTAGCAACGTAGCAACCCCACAGAAACCATTCACGTTTAACTTTCTCAGCACTAAAATCGGACAAACTCCATGACACTCATCGAATGTTTCCTACTTACACGGATTGCAAATTAGCTCGTACACCCACTTAAGTAAATATTTTGCAATATTTTCGGCAAAGCAATCTCTTTTGGTTAAGAAATCACCATTGTATTCATAATTATCAAAAATGCGGGGGCACGAGCAAATTTTAAACCTGGGGGAATATTACTCATTTTATGAGTGCCATGGAAATATGTTAACATTGGTTATCCGTGTTGAGAATGTTGTTACGATGCGGCGCAGCAACGCTTCTGTATAGGGCACTGCATGAAATTCTCTCCTTCTCTTTCACTCTTACAGAAATTTTGTAAACAACAAGGCCAAGAAACTTCAAAATCCCATACAAAATCAAAACAATACAGTGCCCTATAGGAGACTGCACACGGCGGTTGCTATGATAATTTTTTCTAAGTCTTTGACGTTTCGTGGCCTTGTTGTTTACGATTTGGACTTAGAGAAATTTTGTCGATTTTCATGAAGTCGGTTCAGTAAGTTGCTCGCATGCGTGGAAAAGTTTTCAATATTCGATTGCGTATTTTCGTTATTATGAGAACTAACGTAATTGGTGACAAAACAGTGATGTTACAGGAGACCAACTCCCGTCGTTCCTGGTCCAAGAGGTTCCTAAACAAAAATCAGGTGAAACAGGTTCCCAAAAAAATCAAATAAACGTGAGACCAGCATCGACGACTGCCAGAGTCAGATTACCGCCATAAACACTCTTCGTTTTCTTGATCAACCGTAGGTGCAACCAGAGAAGATTATGCTAGATTATGCCTAGGTGCCTACCAAGGTGAAGCTCAGGACCTGGTTACTGCCGGACAGGAAGTTGGTGTTACTGCAGAACCGATAAACATCATGTGTGTCAAGAAGTTTTTTGAAGATAATAGTTAAGACCCAGCATACTTGCTAATAAATCTACTCAGCATATTAAATTACGTCCATTTGAATAAAAATCACCGCGAAACATCGTTCCTCGGAGGTACCCTGCAGGAGTTTCTTCTGGTATTTCTCCAAGTAGCTCTTGTATTTCTCCAAGTGCTCCATCTAATATTTTTCAATGAGTTAAGAAGTTCCTCCTAAATTCCTCCTTCTTAAGATACCTCATTTTAAGAATCCTCGAGAAGTTTTTGTAAAATTCCTTCAGGTGTTCCTTCTAAAGTTCCCCCAGAAGGTTATTCATGGGTTATTTAAAGAGTAGATTCAAAGTCTCCTACAGGGTTTCCTTTTGAGATTTCACCAGTAGTTTCTTCAGACACCCCACCAATTTTTTTTTTCGGGATTGCTCCAGTACTTCCTTCCGGAATTCCTTCAGGTGGTGACGAATCCATCCCTTGAAATTTGAAGAGCACAAATCTGAAATACCAAATGACGAATTGCACTGAAAAGTTGGTGGTGACCAATCGATCAACTTCTCAGCGCGTTTGCGGTATGATATTTGATTCTTTGTGCTTTAAAAAAATCAAGGTATGGCTTCGTTCTACAATTACCTTCAGGTATTTCATCCGGGATTTAATCCGAGATGCGCCAAGGAATTCCTTCCGGGATTATTCCGGGAATTCCTCGCTAGGAGTACTTTCAGGGATTTCTCCAGGAATACATATATAAAATATATATATAGCATTACTCCAGTACTTCATTGTAGGATTCCTCGGGGAGTTCCTTCAGATTCCTCCAGGAGTATATTCAGGATTTGTTTATTTGGGTTGTTCCTTATGAAATCCCTGTAGAAATTCTATGTATCAGGGGTTCTTTTACGAGTTGTTCCTCCTATTCCTTTTGCAATGTCATCAGATTTTTTTCTTGGAAGGAACAATTGGAGAAAACTCAGAAGGAACTTCTGTGAGAAATCCATACAAAACTGTTGGAAGTATTCCTAAAGAAGTTGTTGGAAGAATTCCTCAAGAAAGTTCTTAAAAACTTTGTAAGAATCTCATGAGAAATCCGAATGAAGTTCTTGGAGGAATTCCGAAAAAAGTTTCTAGAGAAGCCCCAAAAGAAATTCTTATCTGAATCCGGCAAAAAGTTCTAAGAGGAACCCCGGAAGGATTTCCGGTATGAATCCCAGATAGAATTCCTGAATTGAATTCCTGAAGGATTCCTGAAATCCCTGAAAGTACTCCTAGCGAGGAATTCCCGGAATAATCCCGGAAGGAATTCCTTGGCGCATCTCGGATTAAATCCCGGATGAAATACCTGAAGGTAATTGTAGAACGAAGCCATACCTTGATTTTTTTAAAGCACAAAGAATCAAATATCATACCGCAAACGCGCTGAGAAGTTGATCGATTGGTCACCACCAACTTTTCAGTGCAATTCGTCATTTGGTATTTCAGATTTGTGCTCTTCAAATTTCAAGGGATGGATTCGTCACCACCTGAAGGAATTCCGGAAGGAAGTACTGGAGCAATCCCGAAAAAAATATTGGTGGGGTGTCTGAAGAAACTACTGGTGAAATCTCAAAAGGAAACCCTGTAGGAGACTTTGAATCTACTCTTTAAATAACCCATGAATAACCTTCTGGGGGAACTTTAGAAGGAACACCTGAAGGAATTTTACAAAAACTTCTCGAGGATTCTTAAAATGAGGTATCTTAAGAAGGAGGAATTTAGGAGGAACTTCTTAACTCATTGAAAAATATTAGATGGAGCACTTGGAGAAATACAAGAGCTACTTGGAGAAATACCAGAAGAAACTCCTGCAGGGTACCTCCGAGGAACGATGTTTCGCGGTGATTTTTATTCAAATGGACGTAATTTAATATGCTGAGTAGATTTATTAGCAAGTATGCTGGGTCTTAACTATTATCTTCAAAAAACTTCTTGACACACATGATGTTTATCGGTTCTGCAGTAACACCAACTTCCTGTCCGGCAGTAACCAGGTCCTGAGCTTCACCTTGGTAGGCACCTAGGCATAATCTAGCATAATCTTCTCTGGTTGCACCTACGGTTGATCAAGAAAACGAAGAGTGTTTATGGCGGTAATCTGACTCTGGCAGTCGTCGATGCTGGTCTCACGTTTATTTGATTTTTTTGGGAACCTGTTTCACCTGATTTTTGTTTAGGAACCTCTTGGACCAGGAACGACGGGAGTTGGTCTCCTGTAACATCACTGTTTTGTCACCAATTACGTTAGTTCTCATAAAAACGAAAATACGCAATCGAATATTGAAAACTTTTCCACGCATGCGAGCAACTTACTGAACCGACTTCATGAAAATCGACAAAATTTCTCTAAGTCCAAATCGTAAACAACAAGGCCACGAAACGTCAAAGACCTAGAAAAAATTATCATAGCAACCGCCGTGTGCAGTCCCCTATAGGGCACTGTATTGTTTTGATTTTGTATGGGATTTTGAAGTTTCTTGGCCTTGTTGTTTACAAAATTTCTGTAAGAGTGAAAGAGAAGGAGAGAATTTCATGCAGTGCCCTATAGGGCACTGCACTGTTTTGATTTTGTATGGGGTGTTGACGTTTCTTGGCCTTGTTGTTTTCAAAATTTCTTTAAGAGTGAAAGAGAAGGAGAGAATTTCATGCAGTGACCTATAGGGCACTGCATGAAATTCTCTTTTTCTCTTTCACTCCTACAGAAATTTTGTAAACAACAAGGCCAAGAAACGTCAACATCCCATACAAAATCAAAACAGTGCAGTGCCCTATAGGGCACTGCATGGAATTCTCTCCTTCTCTTTCACTCTTACAGAAATTTTGTAAACAACAAGGCCAAGAAACTTCAAAATCCCATACAAAATCAAAACAATGCAGTGCCCTATACAGCTGTAGCGTTCTGCAGCATAAACAAACTGGCCGACTGTCATCTCCATCCCCCCGCAGTGTGCCGCACTCCCCGCATCCACTTACTGCTTATACGCTAACACCTTCCTTATAAACATCTTGGTTGGATTCATTGGCATAGACGAGAAAAGTGCAGAGAAGAATGCGAAATTATTAATGTTGAAATTAGCAGTCTATTAAATTATTATAAGAAATAATTCACATCATTACTATTATCAAAAAAACATCCTAATTAATTTCCGAGAGGAATGAATAAGAATATTCAGTAGCCAATTTTCAACTCTTCATCCCAAATATTTTTGACGTGGTGTATTCAGGAGTTCCACCTGAAATCAGGAAGAATTTTGCTCAAGTATCTTGAGCAATTCTAAAAGCTTTAATGAAATAAAAAATATAACCAATTTGAGAAAGATTGAACGTTTATAAGTAGCTAGACAGATAGCTGAGGAAGAACAATAATTAAAAAAACATATTGCATACATTTTGCCAGTAGATAGTTGTGTGCTCTATGTTCCTATGATAGAAATTGAATCAAGAGATATTTCTTGTATTTTTCTTTCTTGTTCCACATTTTTATTCGGGAAGTAAAATTGTATAGAGGCCCTTGAAATGTGGAGACCCGTTGCTATTATGTAAACTAGAAGACGTTCTCGGTCAATAACTGTGGAAGAACACTAAGCAGGTTTTGTCCTAGTGAATACGTTACGCCAAGAAGAGAAGCCGCAATTTACTTCTTATATCATCATCGACATCCAACGCATCCGCACAGCAGCAAGGCTTCTCAACTACTGTTGTTTTACCAATCTCGCACGGCGGAACAGGTAGTCCGACGAAACGCCGCCGGAAAAGGTAGTACCAGATTGATTGTCGTCCTCAGGGGAAAATAGCCACGATCATGCGCAGTACCCCAAATGCATCCTCCGCACAATTATTTCCGCCCGCTTCAAGCCCACTGATGCACTCGATCGCTCTCGGTAATAAAAACAAAATTGTCGGAACACAAAATCAAACTACCACCTCTAATCGGCGTTTATTGGATTCACTGCGCTTTACATGATCGGTTTGTGTTGACAAAATACTTCAAATCATGCTACATGTATTAGAAATGTATTTCGTATCCGTTTGTACAAGATATATACTAGCAAATTTTCTGAATAAACCGAGGGAGACGCATGGTACTTTTAAAAATTAATAACAGGCCACGAAAGCTTAATTTTTAACATTCCCAACAAACTTACTATTGCCTAATACCTATACACTACCTATACATACCTATATTGCCTATACGAATACAAAAACAGACAATCAGCAAAGAAAGATCACGAAAGATTTAACGGAGAAGCAGATTCATCGCCCATAAAATTTTCAAGATATTAGCTACAATGGATTTTCGTTTTTACTCAATAAGGAGTATTGCATCTCTCCCTTAAAACTCATCTCTTTTGTGAAGCAAATTCAATTATAACGTCTCGACGTGAATGCTGATGACCGTGTTCGATGGAAATATGTACATGTATATCATCAAGCTTTACTGGGCGGACCAGCATCTTTTCTGGCGTCAATTTGTTCCAAAACAGCTACCTACTACAATCAGATGCAATCGCAAGATTCCCCAACACCAACGAGCAAGATACCGGAGGAGTAAATTCAGTTTTAATCACGCTTTACAAGGAATTTGGTGTCGTCTTCTCACTCTTGGTGATTCCCAGCGTGGAGGCGGCGGACCAACATTGAAACGTAATGCTGCTTTCCTTTAGGTTACTAGAGAGAAAGAGATGTGTTGAAAAAAAATGAATAATCGGGCTTATGTTTCCTAAGAAATTAATTTTCAATATTGTAGGTTCGAATCAAGATAAAATACTTTGAATTTTTTATACAAGAAGCATATCATTGATAAATTTGAAATCTTATTACATGCAGAATTTGGTTTTAGAATGGATAAGTTATAGCAAAACAGGTGCCCAATATAGAATCGTTGCTGGAGCGGATCTGGTGTGATGGTTGAAGCACGTGACTATCACGAAGAGAACCTGCGTTCCAGTCCCACTCCCGGCAAACTCTCAAAATGTGAGTTCTTCCTTCGGAAGGGAAGCAATGCGTGATGAACTAGCCCTGGGTTAATCTCGTTGATAAAGATAAAAAAAATAATCGTTGCTCAAATGGTGTAATACATACAATACACTATACAAATTCAGTTCAAAGTTTTGGTTTTCACAAAGTTATTGTTCCTGTTTCCCCAGGGAACAGTTTGTACAATGAATAATGTTGTTATGATGATGCAAGCTAACCGATTGTTACCGCCGGGAAGTTTATGCGGTTTTTCGTATCGTTAAATCATCGCAACATATTGCGATATGTGCTCAAACTGCAAACCTAGACTGAACGCGACTCAAATGTGGTAATACCGCGTATTTCAAGACAACTTATCTACTAAACATAGTCATCGCGAATCCAGCAAAAAAATCCTCTAGGTGACATCGACGAATTAGATACAATGGAAATAATCTTACCACATTTGGTATTCCCGCATTCGATATTTGCATTTCATATGCACACAATAATGCATATCGGTGAGGCTACTGTTTGCCAGTAAGATTGCACGCAAATAAAATAAACAGTGAACCCCGGGAGGCCAACATTCAACGATCTACTTCGACCATGGGCTATGTTTCTCGAATTTTGATCGTCTCTGAGAAGTTCACCCGCGTATTTTTTTTGGCTTGTAAGATAACGCCAGAATAAATTTAATTTTGTTCTTTTGTCACTTTGCCTTTGGCTTATCAAGAAGGGACTGATGAATAATATAATTGGGTTCTTTAGGGGTATCCAGATTATTTCATAATCGGATTCTCCACCCAACAATTATTCGAAATCCAAAATTTCATAATTTTCGGAGTTCGGGAACTATTTTTAAAATGCATTTAAAGTTTGTATGGGGAAATTTTTTTGTTCGGGTCGAACTGTCACTTTATCGATTGAACTGTCATTCTATCGACAAAAATGAAAACTGTTTTGTTAATTTAACCATCAAAACAAAGGTATTGGAATCCAATAAAATCACGTTATGCTCAGAAAAATGAGCTCTTTCGATTAGGCTATAGAAAATAGCAATATATTATTCACTAAACAACCCAATTGCTGACGTAGTTTGATGGACGATGGAGTCGATTAAAACAGTCTTTTTAGTTGTTGGACTGAACAGTTTTGAAGCCACAATTTACATATTTGCATAAATTAATTTTCATTACCTAAATTATTCTGCAATGTACTTGCAATTCTGTCTTATTCATACGCTACGCAACTTCGATAACTAACTAATGCTCGGTTTTTGTGGTTACCTCTCTCCATCCTCGGTCACGCCCAATGCTCGCCAGGTCACGCTCCACCTGGTCCGTCCATCGTGCTCTCTGCACTCCACGCCTTCTTGTGCCAACCGGATCAGTAGTAAATACCAGTTTTGCAGGGTTCTAGTCCGGCATTCTTGCAACTTCTTGCTTTGGCCACCTTCTGGATGCTGGGTTCGCCGTAAAGTGGAGAGAGCTCGTGGTTCATCCTTCTCCGCCACACACCGTTCTCCTGCACACCGCTGAAGATCGTCCTTAGCATGCGTCGCTCGGAAACTCCGAGTGCTTGTAGGTCCTCCTCAAACATGGTCCATGTCTCGTGTCCATAGAGGACCACCGGTCTTATTAGCGTTTTGTACATGGTGCATTTGGTGCGTGGGTGAATCTTTTTAGACCACAGCTTCTTCTGGAGCCCGTAGCAGGCCCGACTTCCGCTGATGATGCGCCTTCGAATTTCACCACTCACGTTGTTGTCAGCCGTCAGTAAGGATCCGAGGTAGACGAATTCCTCTACCACCTCGAAAGTATCCCCGTCTATCGTAACATTACTACCCAGACGGATCCGGTCGTGTTCGGATCCGCCTAACAGCATGTACTTTGTTTTTGAGGCGTTCACCACCAGTCCGACCTTTGCTGCTTCGCGTTTCAGGCGGGTGTACAGCTCTGCCACCGTTCCGAATGTTCTGGCAATAATGTCCATGTCGTCCGCAAAGCACACAAATTGACCGGATTTTGTGAAAATCGTTCCCCGGATGTTGAGCCCGGCTCGTCGCATCACACCTTCCAGAGCGATGTTGAAGAGTAGGCATGAGAGTCCGTCACCTTGTCGCAGTCCCCGACGAGATTCGAATAAACTGGATAGTTCACCCGAAACCTTTACGCAGTTTTGCACACCATCCATCGTTGCTTTAATCAGTCTAGTCAGCTTCCCAGGAAAGCCGTTTTAGTCCATGATTCTTCATAGCTCTACGCGGTCAATACTGTCGTATGCCGCTTTGAAGACGATGAACAGGTGATGAGTTGGGACCTGGTATTCACGGCAGTTCTGGAGGATTTGCCGTACGGTAAAGATCTGGTCCGCTGTCGACCGGCCGTCGATGAAGCCGGCTTGATAACTTCCCACGAACTCATTTGTTTTAGGTGACAGACGACGGAAGATGATCTGGGATAGCACTTTGTAGGCAGCATTCAAAATAGTGAACGCTCTGAAGTTCTCACATTCTAAATGGTCGTCTTTCTTGTGAATGGGGCAGGTTACCCCTTCCTTCCACTCCTCCGGTAGCTGTTCGGTTTCCCAGATCCTGACTATCAGCCGATGCAGACAGGTGGCCAACTTTTCCATCTTGATGAGTTCAGCTGTGATGCCATCCTTATCAGCTGTTTTGTTGGTTTTCAGCTGGTGAATGGCATCCTTAACTTCCCTCAGCGTGGGAGTTGGTTCATTTCCGTCCTTCGCTGCACTGGCGTCGTCGTTTCCTTCGTTGCCGTGGGCCCCCGTGCCTACGTTCTCCACGCCGTTCAGGTGCTGATCGAAGTGTTGCTTCCACCTTTCGATAACCTCACGTCCGTCCGTCAAGAGGCCTCCGTCTTTATCCCTGCATATTTCGGCTTGGGAACGGCACAGCAGTTCTATTTCTTCACACTCCGCTTCTTCCAGGCGGCGCTTTTTCTCCCGAAAGAGGGCAGACCCTTCCGCTTCTGTTTGTAACGTTCTACGTTCTGTCGAGTCCCTTGCTGCAGCATTACGGCCCTCGCTGCGTTCTTCTCCGAAATCGTTCTGCACTCTTCGTCGAACCATTCGTTCCGTCGATTCCGTTCCACGTACCCGATGGTGCTCTCTGCTGCGTCATTGATGGCTGCTTTCACTGTACTCCAGCAGTCCTCTAGAGGGCAGTCCTCATCGCGCTCGCCCTCGTCTGGCAACGCGGCCTCAAGATTCTGCGCGTATGCTGAGGCGACATCCGGTTGTTTCAGTCGCTCTAGGTTGTACCGTGGCGGTCGCCGGTACCGTACATTGTTGATGACGGAGAGTTTTGGGCGCAGTTTGACCATCACCAGACAGCGGTCGGAGTCGATGTTGGCGGCACGATAGGTCCTGACGTCGATTATATCGGAGAAGTGCCGTTCGTCAATCAGAACGTGGTCGATGTGAGATTCTGTCTGCTGTGGTGATCAGAGGTGTAACGATAAGGGAGGCTGTATTGGAAAAAGGTGCTACGTATTGCCATATTTTTGAAGGCGGCGAAATTAATGAGTCGTACGCCGTTTTCGTTCGTCTGCTGGTGGGCGCTGAACTTACCAATCGTCGGTCTGAATTCCTCCGCCTGGCCTACCTGAGCGATCAAATCTCCTATGATGATCTTGACGTCATGGCTTGGGCAGCGATCGTACTCGCGTTCGAGCTGCGCGTAAAGTGCGTCCTTGTCATCATCGGTACTTCCGGAGTGTGGGCTGTGCACGTTTATTATGCTGAAGTTGAAGAATCGGCCCTTGATCCTCAACCTGCACATTCTTTCGTCGATCGGCCACCAACCGATCCCGCGCCTCTGCATATCACCCATCACGATGAAAGCTGTTCCCAGCTTGCGTGTGTTGCCGCAGCTCTGGTAGATGGTATGATTACCTCTAAACGTTCGCACCATGGATCCTGTCCAACACACCTCCTGCAGCGCTACGATGCCGAACCCGCGGTCCTTCAGTAGATCGGCGAGTATGCGGGTGCTCCCAATGAAGTTGAGAGATCGGCAGTTTTACGTACCGAGTTTCCAATCGCAAATCCTTTTTTTCGCTTGGGTCGTTGCCTTTGGTCTCGGTTCGTATCATTCTGTTGCTGATTTTCCGTTACAATGGTTTTTTACGGCTGGCTCGTAGGGCCTGACACCAACCCCCTACTTTCCGGAGGACCATAGTGCACAGTTGAGCTTAGAGTCCTTCCCTGGCACTCGGACGTAGATCAGCCGCCCCTAACATGGGGATCAGACGTTGTTGTGAGCCGCTCATCCTGGAGAACAGACGCTCAAGTTTGCCGAAGCAAACCCCCCTTCCCTGTCGTCAGACTACGACCAAAGTTTCCACCGGGGTTGGTTACCCGATCTTCCCTAAGGTTGCTCATAGTTTTCGGCCGGTACCGCGAGGAGGTAGGGATAGGAGTTGCTGGGCAGAGGCTAGTGGATGACAATGGGATCTGAATTGCGCAGCATCAGCCTTTACCGTGCCGACGTATGGTAATAACCGTCGAAAGTTTTGAGCGCATGCATACAGCGACCTACGGAACACATGCTCAATAAATTCGTTTGCGCCATCTACCTATTTTGAAAGCTGAACTTCTGTGCAGTGTTAAAATGAACATACATAGCAGAATCTTTTGCCCCATCCTGTAGATATTGTATATGAGGGAATTAGAACATGACGTCCCACTCTCACCTCGTCGATTCCTGACCTTGCCTTGGGTCACTAATGCGGGAGAACAACTGATCCACCCATTAGCAACCCCCGGTGTCCGATTCTCGAAGAAAAACAAAGACCGTTCGTTTGCTCTGGTTGCTGGCGACGAGAATCAAGTAGGTACGAGGTGGGGAGCTTAATTTGGGTACTGTTCAGCTCATTCGCCAGAAACAGAGCACAACAACCGGCATTGTGTCGTCACGTCGTCGGTTGTACATTTGCAGCTGGTGGGGAATCTAGTACCTACCAATATCCAACCCCCTCGGACAACATTATGAATGAGGGGGAGGTGGATAACGTTACCGATGCCGTGAGAATAGAAGCGTGTCGCATGGGTGTGCTTTTTCCGTGTAGCAGCAGGTATCCTTTCTTTGGTATTGATGAGTGAGGGCAGGTCACGTTTGTTTACGACAATGGCAAAAAAGTAGGTTCCCCATTAGCCAGATACAGCGACAACGAGAGAGAGAAAGCTGAATAAAGGTGAAGGTAATTTGCAGCTGCTCTGCGTACTTTGTGGTGGACATGAGCGACGACTC
The DNA here is from genome assembly GCF_035046485.1 of Aedes albopictus. Classification (NCBI taxonomy): domain Eukaryota; kingdom Metazoa; phylum Arthropoda; class Insecta; order Diptera; family Culicidae; genus Aedes; species Aedes albopictus. The sequence goes on from NC_085138.1 coordinate 430,997,522, forward strand.
ACAAAGAAAACTGGGAGCCATGGAGCAGCTTGGCGCAAAAACAAGTCTGGGCTTTTCTTGCTGAACATGAGTGGAATACTAATTCACACAGATGATGGCCACCGCGCTGCCGAGCGATACAAAGTAGATAGAAAGCCACTTAGGCCGAGTTTGAAAGGATCATTGTGAATGAGGCCGTGAAATTTATTTCCGTACTAAGTGGGCAGTGTTTTGTTAATTAATTTAATGCTAGACATTGTATACTGTATTGTTCCCTTGAGCAATTATATTTTTGAAAGCAATTTTCTAAATTGAAGTCTAGAACGATAGAAACTTGCACCAAGTTACTATGGGGCGGCTACATACAAACAGATGGCCAAAAATATTTTTGCGTCAATTTTATAATGTCTTGCTCCTATTCGTAGGGTTTATGCCTGAAAAATATGGAAAACATGTTGAACAGGTTGTTTCAACACGACAGTTTCAAACAGCATGAAATTATAAGGCATTGCATACTTTTAGGCGTTTAAGGATTTCTGTTCCTAATTACAAAATGGATTCCAATTCGTAAAAACACGCTTCGCTAAGAGATCCAAGACCAGATTTAGACTGCACTATGATTGAACTACCGATAAAGGTGACCAAGACGACCAAATGTTTCCTCAGAGGTATTTAATGGCCAATAATAGGGTAATTTTATACAGCAATATCTCAATCATCGCCGACAACATGATTGGAATTGCAGAATAGCAGCTAGTAGCAGCCAAATTTGATTTCAATGCCTCCCAGGGATCCTAAACAAAGACATAGAAGTAGTCCCGAAGCGAAACTCAGCGAAACTTTTTTTGTATGGAACGGTTTGTATGGAAAAAATTTGATTATTTTAATGTGGTATCATTTAATAGTATTACAATCAACATTTCTACGTCTGATACGTCATTCAAAACGTTTATAAGCAAGCTTTTAGAAACCACTGTAAAAGTTTAACAGTTTTCATTTAAGCCGAAGATATGCGAAGTTGAACATTTCATTAATTTTACCAGAAATTGGCAATGGTCTCATTCTGTTGCCAATATCTCGATAACTATAGGGATTAGCAAACTAATATTCAAGGGTTTACTGGTCCAAGTGGTCTACTTCCAACTACCGAACCTGAATCTCACATTGAATAAAGTCAATTTTCGATTTTTCGCCACCTGAATCCCCTTAGTGCAAGTAGGTCGTCGCATATTTTCTGATATTCGCACCGATATCCTTCTGGCTTTGAATTTATGGCGGTTTATTTATAGATATTTTATATACAGTGGAATTCCGATTTTTCGCATCAATTTTAAATTTCAGTTACCAAAAATGAAACCCTTGCTAAATTAGGATTCAGTTTTCAGCACGATGGGTGATATGTAGAGGCGCGTGATCGATTGGCGGCCGATCGACGAAAGAATGTGCAGGTTGAGGATCAAGGACCGATTCTTCAACTTCAGCATAATAAACGAGCACAGCCCACACTCCGGAAGTACTGATGATGACAAGGACGCATTTTACGCGCAGCTTGAACGCGAGTACGATCGCTGCCCAAGCCACGACGTCAAGATCATCATAGGAGATTTGATCGCTCAGGTAGGCCAGGCGGAGGAATTCAGACCGACGATTGGTAAGTTCAGCGCCCACCAGCAGACGAACGAAAACGGCCTACGACTCATTGATTTCGCCGCCTCCAAAAATATGGCCATACGTAGCACCTTTTTCCAACACAGCCTCCCTTATCGTTACACCTGGAGATCACCACAGCAGACGGAATCTCAAATCGACCACGTTCTGATTGACGGACGGCACTTTTCCGACATTATCGACGTCAGGACCTATCGTGGCGCCAACATCGACTCCGACCACTAGCAGGTGATGGTCAAACTGCGCCCAAAACTCTCCGTCATCAACAAATTGTTGACAACAATGTACGGTACCGGCGACCGCCACGGTACAAGCTAGAGCGACTGTCGCATCAGCATACGCGCAAAATCTCGAAGCCGCGTTGCCAGACGAGGGCGAGCTCGCTGAGGCCCCTCTAGAGGACTGCTGGAGTACAGTGAAAGCAGCCATCAAAGACGCAGTCGAGAGCACCATCGGCTACGTGGAATGTAATTGACGGAACGAATGGTTCGACGAAGAGTGCAGAACGGTTTTGGAGGACAAGAACGCAGCGAGGGCGGTAATGCTGCAGCAAGGGACTCAACAGAACGTGGAACGTTACAAACAGAGGCGGAACCAGCAAACCCGCCTTTTTCGGGAGAAAAAGCGCCGCCTGGCAGAAGCGGAGTGTGAAGAAATGGAGCTGCTGTGCCGCTCCCAAGTAACACGGAAGTTCTATCAGAAGCTCAACGCATCCCGCAACGGCTTCGTGCCGCGAGCCGAAATATGCAGGGATAAAGACGAAGGCCTCTTGACGGACGGACGTGAGGTGATCAAAAGGTGGAAGTAGCACTCCGATCAGCAGCTGAACGGCGTAGAGAACGTAGGCACGTGAGCCCACGGCAACGGAAACGACGACGCCAGTGCAGCGGAGGACGGAAATGCACCAACTCCCACGCTGAGGGAAGTTAAGGATGCCATCCACCAGCTCAAAACCAACAAAGCAGCTGGTAAGGATGGTATCGCAGCTGAACTCATCAAGGTGGGCCCAGAAAAGTTGGCCACCTGTCTGCATCGGCTGATAGTCAGGATCTGGGAAATCGAACAGCTATCGGAGGAGTGGAAGGAAGGGGTAATCTGCCCCATTCACAAGAAAGGCGACCATTTGAAATGTGAGAACTTCAGGGCGATCACTATTTTGAATGCTGCCAACAAAGTGCTATCTCAGATCATCTTCCGTCGTCTGTCACCAAAAACGAATGAGTGCGTGGGAAGTTATCAAGCCGGTTTCATCGACGGCCGGTGGAAAACGGACCAGATCTTTACCGCACGGTAAATCCTCCAGAAATGCCGTGAATACCAGGTCCCAACGCATCATCTGTTCATCGACTTCAAAGCGGCATACGACAGTATCGACCGCGCAGAGCTATGGAGAATCATGGACGAAAACGGCTTTCCTGGGAAGGGAAGCTGACTAGACTGATTAAATCAACGATGGACGGTGTGCAAAACTGCGTAAGGGTTTCGGGTGAACTATCCAGTTTATTCGAATCTCGCTAGGGACTGCAGCAAGATGACGGACTCTCATGCCTACTATTCAACATCGCTCTGGAAGGTGTGATGCGACGAGCCGGGCTCAACAGCCGGGGAACGATTTTCACAAAATCCGGACAATTTGTGTGCTTTGCGGACGACATGGACATTATTGCCAGAACATTTGGA